>NC_142437.1:57045000-57082500 GCF_059453495.1 Arachis ipaensis | reverse complement strand
TTTCCGTTTTTTTTTCAGTTTTTTTTCAGTTTTTTTTTTTTTTAATATACGTTGTGCTGACTCTTGTTCTTTAAATGACGTTATCCCGAGGAGGACACCTAAAGGCGAGTCGTAATGGCCTCATCTTGGGCAAGCTTCTCCGATTTTTTTTCCATAGTTTTTTTCCGTTTTTTTTTCAGTTTTTTTTTTTTTTTTTTTTTTTTTTTTTTTTTTTTTTTTTTTTTTTTTTTTTTTTTACATTGTGCTGACTCTTGTTCTTTAAATGACATTATCCCGAGGAGGACACCTAAAGGCGAGCCATAATGGCCTCATCTTTGGCAAGCTTCTCCAGTTTTTTTTTCATAGTTTTTTTCCGTTTTTTTTTTCAATTTTTTTTCTGTTTTTTTTTTTATATACGTTGTGCTGACTCTTGTTCTTTAAATGACGTTATCCCGAGGAGGACACCTAAAGGCGAGCCGTAATGGCCTCATCTTTGGCAAGCTTCTCCGGTTTTTTTCCACAGTTTTTTTCCGTTTTATTTTTAATTTTTTTTTTTTACGTTGTGCTCACTCTCGTTCTTTAAACGACGCTATCCTGAGGAGGACACCTAAAGGCGACCGTAATGGCCTCATCTTCGGCAAGCTCCTCCGGTTTTTATCCGAGTTTTTTTTTTTTTTTTTTTTTTTTTTTTTTTTTTATTTACGTTGTGCTGACTCTCGTTCTTTAAACGACGCTATCCTGAGGAGGACACCTAAAGGCGAGCCGTAATGACCTCATCTTCGGCAAGCTCCTCCGGTTTTTATCCGAGTTTTTTTTTTTTTTTTTTTTTTTTTTTTTTTATTACCTTGTGCTGATTCTTGTTCTTTAAATGACGTTATCCCGAGGAGGACACCTAAAGGCGAGCCGTAATGGCCTCATCTTTGGCAAGCTTCTCTGGTTTTTTTTTCCATAGTTTTTTTCCGTTTTTTTTTTAATTTTTTTTTTTTACGTTGTGCTCACCCTTGTTCTTTAAACGACGCTATCCCGAGGAGGACACCTAAAGGCGAGCCGTAATGGCCTCATCTTCGGCAAGCTCCTCCGGTTTTTTTCCACAGTTTTTTTCCGGCTTTTTTCCGTTTTTTTTTTCCGTTTTTTTTTTTTTTTTTTTTTTTTTTTTTTTTTTTTTTTTTTTTTTTTTTTTTTTAAAACGTTGTGCTGACTCTTGTTCTTTAAATGACGTTATCCCGAGGAGGACAACTAAAGGCGAGCCGTAATGGCCTCATCTCTGGCAAGCACCTCCGGTTTTTTTTTCCACAGTTTTTTTTGCCGGTTTTTATCCGAGTTTTTTTTTTTTTTTTTTTTTTTTTTTTTTACGTTGTGCTGACTCTTGTTCTTTAAATGACGTTATCCCGAGGAGGACACCTAAAGGCGAGCCGTAATGGCCTCATCTTCGGCAAGCTCCTCTGGTTTTTTTCCACAGTTTTTTTCCGTTTTTTTTCACGTTTTTTTTTTTTATTTTTTTATATTTTTTTTAAGTTGTGCTGACTCTCGTTCTTTAAACGACGCTATCCTGAGGAGGACACCTAAAGGCGAGCCGTAATGACCTCATCTTCGGCAAGCTCCTCCGGTTTTTTTCCACAGTTTTTTTTCCGGTTTTTATCCGAGTTTTTTTATTTTATTTTATTTTTTATTTTTTTTACATTGTGCTGACTCTTGTTCTTTAAATGACGTTATCCCGAGGAGGACACCGAAATGCGAGACGTAATGGCCTCATCTTTGGCAAGCTTCTCCGGTTTTTTTTCCACAGTTTTTTCCCGTTTTTTTTTCAGTTTTTTTTTTTTTTTTTTTTTTTTTTTTACATTTTGCTGACTCTTGTTCTTTAAATGACGTTATCCCGAGGAGGACACCTAAAGGCGAGCCGTAATGGCCTCATCTTTGGCAAGCTTCTCCGGTTTTTTTCCACAGTTTTTTTCGGTTTTTTTTTTCTTTTTTTTTTTTTTTACGTTGTGCTGACTCTTGTTCTTTAAATGACGTTATCCCGAGGAGGACAACTAAAGGCGAGCCGTAATGGCCTCATCTTTGGCAAGCTTCTCCGGTTTTTTTTCCATATTTTTTTTCCGTTTTTTTTTCAGTTTTTTTTCAGTTTTTTTTTTTTTTAATATACGTTGTGCTGACTCTTGTTCTTTAAATGACGTTATCCCGAGGAGGACACCTAAAGGCGAGTCGTAATGGCCTCATCTTGGGCAAGCTTCTCCGATTTTTTTTCCATAGTTTTTTTCCGTTTTTTTTTTCAGTTTTTTTTTTTTTTTTTTTTTTTTTTTTTTTTTTTTTTTTTTTTTTTTTTTTTTTTTTTTACATTGTGCTGACTCTTGTTCTTTAAATGACATTATCCCGAGGAGGACACCTAAAGGCGAGCCATAATGGCCTCATCTTTGGCAAGCTTCTCCAGTTTTTTTTTCATAGTTTTTTTCCGTTTTTTTTTTCAATTTTTTTTCTGTTTTTTTTTTTTATATACGTTGTGCTGACTCTTGTTCTTTAAATGACGTTATCCCGAGGAGGACACCTAAATGCGAGCCGTAATGGCCTCATCTTTGGCAAGCTTCTCCGGTTTTTTTCCACAGTTTTTTTCCGTTTTATTTTTAATTTTTTTTTTTTACGTTGTGCTCACTCTCGTTCTTTAAACGACGCTATCCTGAGGAGGACACCTAAAGGCGACCGTAATGGCCTCATCTTCGGCAAGCTCCTCCGGTTTTTTTCCACAGTTTTTTTCCGTTTTTTTTTCAGGTTTTTTTTTTTTTTTTACGTTGTGCTCACTCTCGTTCGTTAAACGACGCTATCCTGAGGAGGACACCTAAAGGCGAGCCGTAATGACCTCATCTTCGGCAAGCTCCTCCGGTTTTTTTCCACAGTTTTTTTTCCGGTTTTTATCCGAGTTTTTTTATTTTATTTTATTTTTTATTTTTTTTACATTGTGCTGACTCTTGTTCTTTAAATGACGTTATCCCGAGGAGGACACCGAAATGCGAGACGTAATGGCCTCATCTTTGGCAAGCTTCTCCGGTTTTTTTTCCACAGTTTTTTCCCGTTTTTTTTTCAGTTTTTTTTTTTTTTTTTTTTTTTTTTTTACATTTTGCTGACTCTTGTTCTTTAAATGACGTTATCCCGAGGAGGACACCTAAAGGCGAGCCGTAATGGCCTCATCTTTGGCAAGCTTCTCCGGTTTTTTTCCACAGTTTTTTTCGGTTTTTTTTTTCTTTTTTTTTTTTTTTACGTTGTGCTGACTCTTGTTCTTTAAATGACGTTATCCCGAGGAGGACAACTAAAGGCGAGCCGTAATGGCCTCATCTTTGGCAAGCTTCTCCGGTTTTTTTTCCATATTTTTTTTCCGTTTTTTTTTCAGTTTTTTTTCAGTTTTTTTTTTTTTTAATATACGTTGTGCTGACTCTTGTTCTTTAAATGACGTTATCCCGAGGAGGACACCTAAAGGCGAGTCGTAATGGCCTCATCTTGGGCAAGCTTCTCCGATTTTTTTTCCATAGTTTTTTTCCGTTTTTTTTTTCAGTTTTTTTTTTTTTTTTTTTTTTTTTTTTTTTTTTTTTTTTTTTTTTTTTTTTTTTTTTACATTGTGCTGACTCTTGTTCTTTAAATGACATTATCCCGAGGAGGACACCTAAAGGCGAGCCATAATGGCCTCATCTTTGGCAAGCTTCTCCAGTTTTTTTTTCATAGTTTTTTTCCGTTTTTTTTTTCAATTTTTTTTCTGTTTTTTTTTTTTATATACGTTGTGCTGACTCTTGTTCTTTAAATGACGTTATCCCGAGGAGGACACCTAAATGCGAGCCGTAATGGCCTCATCTTTGGCAAGCTTCTCCGGTTTTTTTCCACAGTTTTTTTCCGTTTTATTTTTAATTTTTTTTTTTTACGTTGTGCTCACTCTCGTTCTTTAAACGACGCTATCCTGAGGAGGACACCTAAAGGCGACCGTAATGGCCTCATCTTCGGCAAGCTCCTCCGGTTTTTTTCCACAGTTTTTTTCCGTTTTTTTTTCAGGTTTTTTTTTTTTTTTTTACGTTGTGCTCACTCTCGTTCGTTAAACGACGCTATCCTGAGGAGGACACCTAAAGGCGAGCCGTAATGACCTCATCTTCGGCAAGCTCCTCCGATTTTTTTCCATAGTTTTTTTTCCGGTTTTTTTTTTTTTTTTTTTTTTTACCTTGTGCTGATTCTTGTTCTTTAAATGACGTTATCCCGAGGAGGACACCTAAAGGCGAGCCGTAATGGCCTCATCTTTGGTAAGCTTCTCCGGTTTTTTTTCCATAGTTTTTTTCCGTTTTTTTTTCAATTTTTTTTTTTTTACGTTGTGCTGACTCTTGTTCTTTAAATGACGTTATCGCGAGGAGGACACCTAAAGGCGAGCCGTAATGGCCTCATCTTTGGCAAGCTTCTCCGGTTTTTTTTCCATAGCTTTTTTCCGTTTTTTTTTCAGTTTTTTTTCAGTTTTTTTTTTATATACGTTGTGCTGACTCTTGTTCTTTAAATGACGTTATCCCGAGGAGGACACCTAAAGGCGAGTCGTAATGGCCTCATCTTTGGCAAGCTTCTCCGGTTTTTTTTCCATAGCTTTTTTCCGTTTTTTTTTCAGTTTTTTTTCAGTTTTTTTTTTTATATACGTTGTGCTGACTCTTGTTCTTTAAATGACGTTATCCCGAGGAGGACACCTAAAGGCGAGTCGTAATGGCCTCATCTTTGGCAAGCTTCTCCGATTTTTTTTCCATAGTTTTTTTCCGTTTTTTTTTTCAGTTTTTTTTTTTTTTTTTTTTTTTTTTTTTTTACATTGTGCTGACTCTTGTTCTTTAAATGACATTATCCCGAGGAGGACACCTAAAGGCGAGCCATAATGGCCTCATCTTTGGCAAGCTTCTCTGGTTTTTTTTCCATAGTTTTTTTCTGTTTTTTTTTTATATACGTTGTGCTGACTCTTGTTCTTTAAATGACGTTATCCCGAGGAGGACACCTAAAGGCGAGCCGTAATGGCCTCATCGTTGGCAAGCTTCTCCGGTTTTTTTCCACAGTTTTTTTCCGTTTTATTTTTAATTTTTTTTTTTTTACGTTGTGCTCACTCTCGTTCTTTAAAAGACGCTATCCTGAGGAGGACACCTAAAGGCGACCGTAATGGCCTCATCTTCGGCAAGCTCCTCCGGTTTTTTTCCACAGTTTTTTTCCGTATTTTTCAGTTTTTTTTTTTTTTTTTTTTTAATACGTTGTGCTCACTCTCGTTCGTTAAACGACGCTATCCTGAGGAGGACACCTAAAGGCGAGCCGTAATGACCTCATCTTCGGCAAGCTCCTCCGATTTTTTTCCACAGTTTTTTTTCCGGTTTTTATCCGAGTTTTTTTTTTTTTTTTTTTTTTTTTTTTTTTTTTTTTACCTTGTGCTGATTCTTGTTCTTTAAATGACGTTATCCCGAGGAGGACACCTAAAGGCGAGCCGTAATGGCCTCATCTTTGGTAAGCTTCTCCGGTTTTTTTTCCATAGTTTTTTTTCGTTTTTTTTTTCAATTTTTTTTTACGTTGTGCTGACTCTTGTTCTTTAAATGACGTTATCCCGAGGAGGACACCTAAAGGCGAGCCGTAATGGCCTCATCTTCGGCAAGCTCCTCCGGTTTTTTTCCACAGTTTTTTTTTTTTTTTTTTTACATTGTGCTGACTCTTGTTCTTTAAATGACATTATCCAGAGGAGGACACCTAAAGGCGAGCCATAATGGCCTCATCTTTGGCAAGCTTCTCCGGTTTTTTTTCCTTAGTTTTTTTCTGTTTTTTTTTATATACGTTGTGCTGACTCTTGTTCTTTAAATGACGTTATCCCGAGGAGGACTGATGAGATATTTTGGAGGAAAAATAAATTTCTCCCAAAATACCCAAATCCAACCGGCAAGTGTACCGGGTCGTATCAAGTAATAAAAACTCACGGGAGTGAGGTCGATCCCACAGGGATTGAAGGATTGAGCAATTTTAGTTTAGTGGTTGATTTAGTCAAGCGAATCAAGATTTGGTTGATGGTTTTGTGACTTGCAGAAATAAATTGCATTGAGGTAAAGAGAACGAGAAATAAATGGCTGAAACTTAAAGAACAAGAAATTAAATGACAGAAACTTAGAGTGCAAGAAATGTAAATTGCGGAATCTTAAAGTGCAAGGAATGTAAATTGCTTGAAATGTAAAGGGGATTGGGATGTGGATTTGCAGAAATTAAACAAGGAAAAACTAAATTGCATCAAACAGAAGAGTAAAAGGGAATTGGGATTGAACCGGATCTTATAACAGAAAAGTAAATGAACAGGGAAAGTAATAAACAGAGAAGTGAAATGAGAAATTCAGATCTCAGGACCCAGAGACTAGAAAACCAAGTCTAGATCTCAATGCCTTCCTAGATCCAACAAGACAATTGCAAGGGAATTGTAAATTACAAAGAAAAGAGATGAAGAACAATGAACCGGAAATGGAATTCAATTAACAGTAAAGAAACAGAGAGATCCAAGATTGAGATTGAAACAGAATTTCTTCAATTCTCTAATCCAAGATCTAAGACAAATGTAAAATGAAATTGAAAGCAATTAAAGCAAGAAATTAAAGTTCACTCAAGTTCAAAAGCTCTCCGAAAACTATTATGAAAATTCTAAAAGGAAAGCTCCCCGAATAACTTGAATTCTATCCTATTTATACACTTTCCAGAATGATCTTCAAGCCTTGAGTTGGGCCTTTGTTCTTGGTGGAATTGGGTTGAAAGAGGCCTTGGTTGATTGCTCTTGAAGTTTGAAGAAGAACCGAAGTGAACCAATTGAACCGGTTTTGAAGTTAGCCATAGTTGGTCCCAACGTTAGGGCCAAAGTTAGGGGTCTAACTTTGACCCCAACTTTTCATAGCAGCAAGCATAATTCTCTGGTTTGGACGTTGGTGCCAACGTTAGGGGTCTAACTTTGACCCTAACGTTGGCATTGCTTAGTGCTAGTGGCGCCAACGTTAGCCTCCAAGTTAGGGGGCTAACGTTGGCGCAAACGTTGGTGCCCCTCCCTTTGTGATTCATGTGCCAACGTTAGCCTCCAAGTTAGGGGGCTAACGTTGGCGCAAACGTTGGCCTTCTCCCCCTTTATAACTCATGTGCCAACGTTAGCCTCCAAGTTAGGGGGCTAACGTTGGCGCAAACGTTGGCTGGCCCAGGGATGAGTTTCAAGTTTCTCTTGCCAACGTTAGCCTCCAAGTTAGGGGGCTAACGTTGGCTCAAACGTGGGGAGTCCAGGGAGTAATTTTCATGCCCAACGTTAGCCTCCAAGTTAGGGGGCTAACGTTGGGGCTAACTTCATGCCTCCAGGTTCAATTTCACTTATTCCATTCTTCACTTCTAGCCATTCCTCTTTGCTTCAACCTTTCTCCAAGCTTTCTTCACCTATCATTAATCAACCAAACTCATCAAAGCTATGCTCAAAATCATGAGATATTCAATCTTTCATAATATGCAACAAATATAGCACAAAACCTCATGAAATGGCATGAATTCATATATGGTTGGTTCAATCAAGGGAAACATGAAAATCTACTCAATTAGCTTGCTTGTAGCTCAAGAAAGTGCATAATTCTAATGAAAACTAAAGAAAAAGACTAGCTAAAATAGGCTAAGATGACTTGTCATCACAACACCAAACTTAAAGCTTGCTTGTCCCCAAGCAAGAAATGAATTATTAAGAAGAAAGAATGAAATTGAAGAGGAAGTTCATGCTAGCAGAGTATTATTGATAGTTCATGGGGTTTTATGTGGATATGCAAATACTCACTTCTTATTGACTACTAGGCCTAGAAAGTCTCCTTCAAGCTTCAAGTGACATACTGCTATGACCTCTCATTATTCCTTTATCCTTGGCTATTACATTATTCAAAAGCTTTATTTGAGTGTCATGTGTAGCAAGTTCATTTTCTTTTCTTTATACTTGACACATTATTCACCATAGACACTTGGCTCACATTCCTTCTTAAAACATTGATGCCCAGCACCTCTTTGGGCTACTAAATGCCTTGTAGTTAGGTTGCTCTTGATAGTGGACTTTCAGCTGATGATCCCGGGTTAGTTAACCCAAGTCACCAAGTGTTGAGGCACTCCTAAGAGCTTACTAATCCAAGCAGATCCTAGTACAAAGACATCACAGGCATATATTTTAAGGTTCAAGCTATTGGTGTCCAGCTTTGTTTCTTTTTGATTTTCTTTTGTTTTGCTACTTTCTATCTATCTTTTTCTTCTTTCCTTCTTTTTGTTTTTCTTTTTAACCAAGGAATTTAATTCAATTGAGATTCATAGACAGTAGGCCACTTCTTTACTTAGAAGGAGATATCCTAGCTCTTTATTCACTAAAAGTGAGCTATTATACAATCACACACATACCACCACTTACTTTTATTCTACTTCTAACTAACAGAGACTATCTTGCTTCACATTCAAACTGTTCTTTTATTGAATTGAAAGATGCAGGGGACAACACATGCTTCTTGTCAAGTGAAAGTGAACACACAAGCACACACATAAACTAGCCTACTTATTTTAAAAGAAACAAACATAAATGATGCACAGACTACTACACTAACAGTTACTGTTAAAATGGGCATATTCACACTTCCAATTTAGAGCAATTCAATGCTAATGGAGTTAAGTGACAATACAACCTCTTGGTGGCTTCTTCTTCTTTCTCTCAGCTAATGGTGTGTAGTCCTCCCAAGAGAGTGATTGACTTTCTGCAGTGTTAATGGAAGTTGCTTGTTTCTCAAGCCCTTAGATGACTGGTTAGTGTGCAAGACTTTCTTGTAGGCGTTTGAACTTACTTTGGTGTGTGAACACCAAACTTAGTCTCTTGCCATGTTTCTTATGCATAACCATATGTGAAAGCCTAAGTCTTTGCTAAAGGTAATAAAACTAGAAACAGACAATGCTTAAATGATTTATCAGATTGCTTGGAGCTAGAAAGTGAGAATGTGCTTTTAAGTGAGATTTTGGTGGAACACCAAACTTAGAATTCTTTATTCTCCCTTAATTTGTTTTGGTGTGAAACACCAAACTTAGCTCCTTGCAATACACACCAATCATTTAACCTTTTTATTGAAATAACTATGAAAAGAAAACTACCTCAGGTTGGGTTGCCTCCCAACAAGCGCTCTTTTATTGTCACTAGCTTGACACCTTTCAATTCTTTTTAAGAGGGCTGTAGGTGTTGAACCTCTTTTTCCTTAACCCATTGTCCTCCCAAGTACAACTTTGCTCTGTGACCATTTACAGTGAATTGATTCTTCGTTGCCTCATCTAGCAGTTCAATATTCCCATAGGGAAAAATCTTTGTCACCAAGTATGGGCCAATCCACTTAGACTTCAGTTTGCCAGGGAAGATTTTAAGCCTCGAATTATACAGGAGCACTTGCTGTCCTGGCTTGAATTCCTTCTTTGTGATCTTCTTGTCATGCCACTTCTTAGCTTTCTCCTTGTATATCTTCGCATTTTCATAAGCTTCCAGTCTGAATTCATCCAATTCATTTAGTTGTAACAACCTTTTTTCTCCTGCAGCTTGGGGATCAAGGTTGAGGAGTTTAGTGGCCCAGAAAGCTCTGTGTTCAAGTTCTACAGGGAGGTGGCAAGATTTGCCATACAATAGCTGGAAGGGTGACTTGCCAATAGGAGTTTTGAAAGCTGTCCTATACGCCCACAATGCATCATCTAGCTTTCTAGCTCAATCTTTCCTTGTGATTCCCACTGTTTTCTCTAGAATCTTCTTTAATTCTCTATTTGCAAGTTCAGCTTGGCCATTAGTCTGAGGATGGTAAGGTGTGGCTACTTTGTGAATTACCCCATACTTGTGGAGGAGTTTCTCCATTTGTTTGTTGCAAAAGTGACTACCGCCATCACTAATAAGACCCTTTGGCACTCCATACCTAGTGAAAATGTGTTTTTTTAGGAATTGGAGGACAATCTGTGCATCACAGGTGGTTGTGGCTATGGCTTCCACCCACTTTGAAACATACTCCACTGCTACCAAGATATATCTAAAAGAATAAGAAGGAGGAAAAGGCCCCATAAAATCAATTCCCCATAGATCGAACAATTCTAATTCTAAGATGAAATTTTGGGGCATCTCATTCCTTTTTGTTAATCCTCCTGCTTTCTGGCATTCATTACATTGGTGTACATATTCTCTGGCATCCTTGAAGATAGTTGGCCAATAGAAGCCACTCTGTAGTATTTTTGCGGCTGTTTTTTCTGGGCCAAAGTGTCCACCATAAGCTGAACCATGACAATGCCACAAGATGTCCCTAATTTCACTTTCTGGAACACACCTTCTGATTACTCCATCAGAGCATCTTTTGAACAAGAAGGGTTCATCCCATGAGAATTTCCTTGATTCATTGATCAACTTCTTTACTTGTTGCTTAGAGAACTCTTGCGGTATCTTCCTTCCCACTTTGTAATTTGCTATGTCAGCAAACCATGGTGCTTGCTGGATTTGCAGAAGGTACTCATCTGGGAAGTTTTCATTTATGGGCTGGGATGCTTTTTGATTTGTTTCTTGTGGTAACCTCGACAGATGATCAGCGACCTGATTTTCAGTGCCCTTCCTATCTTTTATCTCTATGTCAAATTCTTGTAGGAGCAGTATCCATCTGATGAGTCTTGGTTTAGCATCCTGCTTTGACATCAAATACTTAAGTGCAGCATGATCAGTGTAGACCACAACCTTGAATCCTACTAGATATGATCTAAACTTATCAAATGCATAGACTACAGCTAGCAATTCCTTTTCTGTGGTGGTGTAATTTCTTTGGGCCTCATTCAACACTTTACTTGCATAATATATGACATGATGCAAATTTCCCTTTTTCTGCCCAAGTACAGCACCAATTGCAAGATCACTTGCATCACACATGAGTTCAAAAGGTAATTCCCAATCTGGAGGTGTGATGATTGGTGCTGTTGTGAGTCTATTTTTTAAAGTTTCAAAGGCATGCTGGCAGTTTTCATCAAAAACAAAAGGGTTATCAAGCATTAACAGATTACTCAAAGGTTTGGCTATTTTTGAAAAGTTCTTGATAAACCTTCTGTAAAATCCGGCATGCCCCAAGAAACTTCTAACAGATTTCACATTAATTGGTGGAGGGAGTTTTTCTATAATCTCAACCTTTGCCTTATCAACCTCTATCCCTTTTTTTGAAACTTTATGGCCAAGAACAATCCCTTCGGGTACCATGAAATGGCATTTCTCCCAGTTTAAAACCAAATTGGTTTCTTGGCACCGTTTCAAGACAAGGGTTAAATGGTTTAGGCAAGCATTGAAATTATCACCAAAAACAGAGAAGTCATCCATGAAAACTTCTAAAAATTTTTCAACCATATCAAAGAAAATGGAGAGCATACACCTTTGAAATGTGGCAGGGGCGTTGCAGAGCCCAAAGGGCATCCTCCGATATGCAAAAACTCCAAATGGACATGTAAAGGCAGTTTTCTCTTGGTCCTTGGGGTCCACCACGATTTGATTATACCCAGAATATCCGTCCAAAAAGCAGTAATAGGCATGGCCGGCTAACCTTTCCAGCATCTGATCAATGAATGGGAGAGGGAAATGATCCTTCCTGGTGGCATCATTCAATCTTCTATAGTCTATGCACATTCTCCACCCAGTCACTGTTCTAGTAGGGATCAACTCATTCTTTTCATTAGTGATGACCGTCATCCCTCCCTTCTTTGGTACAACTTGAACCGGGCTTACCCATGGGCTGTCAGATATTGGGAAGATTATCCCTGCATTCCACAACTTCATTACTTCCTTCTGGACAACTTCCTTCATTGTGGGATTTAATCTTCTTTGCGGTTGAACCACTGGTTTGGAATTATCTTCTAAGAGGATCTTATGCATACATACTGCAGGGCTGATTCCCTTCAGGTCATCAATGGTCCATCCTAAAGCATCTTTGTGAGCTTTGAGTACATCAAGAAGTTCTCCTTCTTCCTTCTTTGTCAGGGACGAATTAATGATTACTGGGAAGCTCTCCGATGTGCCAAGGAATGCATATTTGAGATGGGTGGGTAAAGGTTTCAGTTCTTGTCTTTGTACATCTTCCTTCTTATCTTGCCTTTCATCTTGCTCAGTAGAGGTCTCAGCCACTTGTTCCTCTGTTGCCCCTTGATTTCCTTCTTGCTCTTGGAAATTTTCTTCCACTGTTTCTTCCACCAAACTGTCTATCATATCCACTCTCATGTAATCCTCTTGCTCAGGAGCGTTTTGCATTGATTTAAACACATTTATGATCATTTGTTCATTATGGACCCTGAAGGTCATTTCTCCTTTTTCTACATCAATAATGGCCCTTGCTGTATGTAGGAATGGCCTTCCCAGAATGATTGAGTCGTTTCCTTCTTCTTCAGTGTCCAAAATTACAAAATCTGCTGGGAAAATAAACTCTCCAATCTTCACCAACAGATTTTCCACAATTCCATTAGGTGTCTTGATTGATCTGTCAGCCATGACTAGTGACATCCTGGTGGGTTTAAGCTCTTCTATGGCAAGTTTTCTCATCATTGAGAGAGGCATTAAATTGATGCTGGCTCCCAGGTCACAGAGAGCCTTGTTGAGAATTATCTTGCCAATAGTGCATGAGACTACAAAGCTTCCCGGATCCTTAAGTTTTGGTGGAATACCCCGTTGAATCACAGCACTGCATTCCTCGGTGAGTAGTATGGTTTCCCTTTCAAGCCAACTTCTTTTCTTGTTAATAAGATCCTTCAGAAACATGGAATATAGAGGCATTTGTCCAAGTGCTTCAGCCAAAGGAATATTGATTTCCAGCTTCTTAAAAATCTCAAGGAATTTGTGAAAACGTTGGTCTTTAACCTCTTTGTTGAACCTCTGAGGATATGGCAGTGGAGGTGTGATGCTTTTTCCTATTTGCTTCTGCCCCTGAGCTACTTCCTTTGAGCTATGTGGCTGGTTGTTCTTCTCTTTGAGTTTCTCAGTATCTTTGTTTGGCATCACATCTTGCTCCTTATCCTCATCTGCCTTTGTTTGATTCTCATCCTCTGTTGGTTCTTTGATGTTCTCTGCTTGCTTCCTTGTAGTGTCATTGTTGCTTATCAATGTTCTCCCACTCCTCAATTGTATTGCCTTGCATTCCTCCTTGGGATTTGGAATTGTGTCACTGGGCAGTGCGTTTGAAGGTCTCTCAACAGATACTTGCTTGGAGAGTTGCCCCATCTGTCTCTCTAGGCTCTTTATAGAGGCTTCCTGATTCTTGGCTACCATTTCTTGGTGTTTCAACATTTTGTCTATCATGGCTTCCAAGTGAGTGATTCTTTGGGCTTCAGGTGATACTTGAGGTGGGTTATGAGATGTGGGTGGTGGATGGTAGGCATTTTGGTTGGTGGATTGGTTATTAGATTGGTATTGGTTGAGGTTGGGGTAGTTGTTTTGAGGTTTTCTGTAGGGGTTTTGGTTAGTTTGCTGCTGGTTGTGATTTTGGTTGCTTCTTGGATTGTGTTGGTTTGAATTCCTCTGCCATGGTTGTTGGTTTTGGGTATGGTTATCTCCCCATCTGAGGTTTGGGTGGTTCTTCCAGGATGGATTGTATGTATCACCATACACTTCATTTGGTCCTTGATTGTGCATATACTGCACTTGCTCTTGTTGTTGTTCTTCTTGAGGTTCTTCACTTTGTCCCCATGTGGTTGATGGTTGGCTGGTGTTAACTGCTGCAACTTGGAGACTATCAATCCTCTTGGCCATTTGCTCAAATTGTTGTTGAATTTGCTGCTGCATTATCTTGTTTTGAGCTAGGATTGAATCCACTCCTTCTAGCTCCATTACTCCTCTTCTTTGTGATGGTTGGCGGCTTCTTTGATGAGCAAAGAAATATTGGTTGTTGGCCACCATATCCACAAGATTCTGAGCTTCCTCAGCAGTTTTCATTAGTTGTAGTGAACCTCCAGCAGAATGATCTAATGCCTCCTGAGATTTCAATGTCAGGCCTTCATAGAAATTTTGCAGCACGTCCCATTCATTGAACATCTCTGGAGGACACTTTCTGATTAAGGCTTTGTACCTCTCCCATGCTTCATACAAGGATTCAGCATCTAATTGTGTGAATGTCTGCACCTCAGTTTTCAGCCTGATGACTCTTTGGGGTGGATAGAATTTGGCTAGAAATTTAGTCACCAAGTCATCCCAACTAGTGATACTTCCTTGGGGAAAAGTTTCAAGCCATTGTGCAGCCTTATCCCTTAATGAGAACGGGAACAGCAGAAGCTTGTAGGTTTCAGGGTTCACGCCATTGGATTTGACAGTGTCACAGATCCTAAAGAAGGTAGATAGATGTTGATTTGGATCCTCCAATGGTCCTCCCCCAAATGAGCAATTGTTCTGGACCAATGTGATGAGTTGTGGCTTCAGTTCAAAGTTATTTGCATTGACATTAGGGGTGAGAATGCTACTTCCACAATGTTTGGCATTTGCAAAGGCATAGGAAGCCAATACTCTCCTTTGTTGTGGTTGATTATTAACTCCTCCTCCTGGATTAGATGTATCTCCTTCCATTTCGTGGTATTCTTCCTCAGATTCGTCTTCTCCAACAATATTTTTCCCTCTTTCGGCTCTTCTTATCCTTCTAAGAGTTCTCTGATCAGCTTCAGATAAAACAGGAACGGATCTCCCTGTACCTGACATACAAACAAGACAAAAGAAACACCAGCAAGATCACTTCAATCTATTGCTAGAATGAAGTTTAGTTCAAGCAAAAATTCAAACAGTTAGTGGGTTAATCAAAAATTAAAGAAAAAATAAAGAAAAAGTGCTTGATCTAGATCACCACCTCGCTTAATCATTGTCAATCTAGTCAATCCCCGGCAACGGCGCCAAAAACTTGATGAGATATTTTGGAGGAAAAATAAATTTCTCCCAAAATACCCAAATCCAACCGGCAAGTGTACCGGGTCGTATCAAGTAATAAAAACTCACGGGAGTGAGGTCGATCCCACAGGGATTGAAGGATTGAGCAATTTTAGTTTAGTGGTTGATTTAGTCAAGCGAATCAAGATTTGGTTGATGGTTTTGTGACTTGCAGAAATAAATTGCATTGAAGTAAAGAGAACGAGAAATAAATGGCTGAAACTTAAAGAACAAGAAATTAAATGATAGAAACTTAGAGTGCAAGAAATGTAAATTGCGGAATCTTAAAGTGCAAGGAATGTAAATTGCTTGAAATGTAAAGGGGATTGGGATGTGGATTTGCAGAAATTAAACAAGGAAAAACTAAATTGCATCAAACAGAAGAGTAAAAGGGAATTGGGATTGAACCGGATCTTATAACAGAAAAGTAAATGAACAGGGAAAGCAATAAACAGAGAAGTGAAATGAGAAATTCAGATCTCAGGACCCAGAGACTAGAAAACCAAGTCTAGATCTCAATGCCTTCCTAGATCCAACAAGACAATTGCAAGGGAATTGTAAATTGCAAAGAAAAGAGATGAAGAACAATGAACCGGAAATGGAATTCAATTAACAGTAAAGAAACAGAGAGATCCAAGATTGAGATTGAAACAGAATTTCTTCAATTCTCTAATCCAAGATCTAAGACAAATGTAAAATGAAATTGAAAGCAATTAAAGCAAGAAATTAAAGTTCACTCAAGTTCAAAAGCTCTCCGAAAACTATTATGAAAATTCTAAAAGGAAAGCTCCCCGAATAACTTGAATTCTATCCTATTTATACACTTTCCAGAATGATCTTCAAGCCTTGAGTTGGGCCTTTGTTCTTGGTGGAATTGGGTTGAAAGAGGCCTTGGTTGATTGCTCTTGAAGTTTGAAGAAGAACCGAAGTGAACCAATTGAACTGGTTTTGAAGTTAGCCATAGTTGGTCCCAACGTTAGGGCCAAAGTTAGGGGTCTAACTTTGGCCCCAACTTTTCATAGCAGCAAGCATAATTCTCTGGTTTGGACGTTGGTGCCAACGTTAGGGGTCTAACTTTGACCCTAACGTTGGCATTGCTTAGTGCTAGTGGCGCCAACGTTAGCCTCCAAGTTAGGGGGCTAACGTTGGCGCAAACGTTGGTGCCCCTCCCTTTGTGATTCATGTGCCAACGTTAGCCTCCAAGTTAGGGGGCTAACGTTGGCGCAAACGTTGGCCTTCTCCCCCTTTATAACTCATGTGCCAACGTTAGCCTCCAAGTTAGGGGGCTAACGTTGGCGCAAACGTTGGCTGGCCCAGGGATGAGTTTCAAGTTTCTCTTGCCAACGTTAGCCTCCAAGTTAGGGGGCTAACGTTGGCTCAAACGTGGGGAGTCCAGGGAGTGATTTTCATGCCCAACGTTAGCCTCCAAGTTAGGGGGCTAACGTTGGGGCTAACTTCATGCCTCCAGGTTCAATTTCACTTATTCCATTCTTCACTTCTAGCCATTCCTCTTTGCTTCAACCTTTCTCCAAGCTTTCTTCACCTATCATTAATCAACCAAACTCATCAAAGCTATGCTCAAAATCATGAGATATTCAATCTTTCATAATATGCAACAAATATAGCACAAAACCTCATGAAATGGCATGAGTTCATATATGGTTGGTTCAATCAAGGGAAACATGAAAATCTACTCAATTAGCTTTGCTTGTAGCTCAAGAAAGTGCATAATTCTAATGAAAACTAAAGAAAAAGACTAGCTAAAATAGGCTAAGATGACTTGTCATCAAGGACACCTAAAGGCGAGCCGTAATGGCCTCATCTTTGGCAAGCTTCTCCGGTTTTTTTCCACAGTTTTTTTCCGTTTTATTTTTAATTTTTTTTTTTTTTTTTTACGTTGTGCTCACTCTCGTTCTTTAAACGACGCTATCCTGAGGAGGACACCTAAAGGCGACCGTAATGGCCTCATCTTCGGCAAGCTCCTCCGGTTTTTTTTCACAGTTTTTTTCCGTTTTTTTCAGGTTTTTTTTTTTTTTTTACGTTGTGCTCACTCTCGTTCGTTAAACGACGCTATCCTGAGGAGGACACCTAAAGGCGAGCCGTAATGACCTCATCTTCGGCAAGCTCCTCCGATTTTTTTCCACAGTTTTTTTTTCCGGTTTTTATCCGAGTTTTTTTTTTTTTTTTTTACCTTGTGCTGATTCTTGTTCTTTAAATGACGTTATCCCGAGGAGGACACCTAAAGGCGAGCCGTAATGGCCTCATCTTTGGTAAGCTTCTCCGGTTTTTTTTCCATAGTTTTTTTCCGTTTTTTTTTTTCAATTTTTTTTTTTTTACGTTGTGCTGACTCTTGTTCTTTAAATGACGTTATCCCGAGGAGGACACCTAAAGGCGAGCCGTAATGGCCTCATCTTCGGCAAGCTCCTCCGGGTTTTTTCCACAGTTTTTTTCCGGCTTTTTTCGGTTTTTTTTTCCGTTTTTTTTTTTTTTTTTTTTTTTTTTTTTTTTTTTACGTTGTGCTGACTCTTGTTCTTTAAATGACGTTATCCCGAGGAGGACACCTAAAGGCGAGCCGTAATGGCCTCATCTTTGGCAAGCACCTCCGGTTTTTTTTCCACAGTTTTTTTTGCCGGGTTTTATCCGAGTTTTTTTTTTTTTACGTTGTGCTGACTCTTGTTCTTTAAATGACGTTATCCCGAGGAGGACACCTAAAGGCGAGCCGTAATGGCCTCATCTTTGGCAAGCACCTCCGGTTTTTTTTCCACAGTTTTTTTTGCCTGTTTTTATCCGATGTTTTTTTTTTTTTTTTTTTTTTTTGTGTGCTGACTCTTGTTCTTTAAATGACGTTATCCCGAGGAGGACACCTAAAGGCGAGCCGTAATGGCCTCATCTTTGGCAAGCTTCTCCGGTTTTTTTTCCATAGTTTTTTTCCGTTTTTTTTTTTTTTTTTTACATTATGCTGACTCTTGTTCTTTAAATGACGTTATCCCGAGGAGGACACCTACAGGCGAGCCGTAATGGCCTCATCTTTGGCAAGCTCCTCCGGTTTTTTTCCACAGTTTTTTTTGCCGGTTTTTATTCGAGTTTTTTTTTTTTTTTACGTTGTGCTGACTCTTGTTCTTTAAATGACGTTATCCCGAGGAGGACACCTAAAGGCGAGCCGTAATGGCCTCATCTTTGGCAAGCTTCTCCGGTTTTTTTCCGTTTTTTTTTAGTTTTTTTTTTTCACGTTGTGCTGACTCTTGTTCTTTAAATGACGTTATCCCGAGGAGGACACCTAAAGGCGAGCCGTAATGGCCTCATCTTTGGCAAGCACCTCCGGTTTTTTTTCCACAGTTTTTTTTGCCGGGTTTTATCCGAGTTTTTTTTTTTTTACGTTGTGCTGACTCTTGTTCTTTAAATGACGTTATCCCGAGGAGGACACCTAAAGGCGAGCCGTAATGGCCTCATCTTTGGCAAGCACCTCCGGTTTTTTTTCCACAGTTTTTTTTGCCTGTTTTTATCCGATGTTTTTTTTTTTTTTTTTTTTTTTGTGTGCTGACTCTTGTTCTTTAAATGACGTTATCCCGAGGAGGACACCTAAAGGCGAGCCGTAATGGCCTCATCTTTGGCAAGCTTCTCCGGTTTTTTTTCCATAGTTTTTTTCCGTTTTTTTTTTTTTTTTTTACATTATGCTGACTCTTGTTCTTTAAATGACGTTATCCCGAGGAGGACACCTACAGGCGAGCCGTAATGGCCTCATCTTTGGCAAGCTCCTCCGGTTTTTTTCCACAGTTTTTTTTGCCGGTTTTTATTCGAGTTTTTTTTTTTTTTTACGTTGTGCTGACTCTTGTTCTTTAAATGACGTTATCCCGAGGAGGACACCTAAAGGCGAGCCGTAATGGCCTCATCTTTGGCAAGCTTCTCCGGTTTTTTTTCCATAGTTTTTTTCCATTTTTTTTTCAGTTTTTTTTTTCACGTTGTGCTGACTCTTGTTCTTTAAATGACGTTATCCCGAGGAGGACACCGAAAGGCGAGCCGTAATGGCCTCATCTTTGGCAAGCTCCTCCGGTTTTTTTCCGGTATTTATCAGAGTTTTTTTTTTTTTTTTTTTTTTTTTTTTTTTTTTTTTTTTTTTTTTTTTACGTTGTGCTGACTCTTGTTCTTTAAATGACGTTATCCCGAGGAGGACACCTAAAGGCGAGCCGTAATGGCCTCATCTTTGGCAAGTTTCTCCGGTTTTTTTTCCATAGTTTTTTTCCATTTTTTTTTCAATTTTTGTTTTTTTTACGTTGTGCTGACTCTTGTTCTTTAAATGACGTTATCCCGAGGAGGACACCTAAAGGCGAGCCGTAATGGCCTCATCTTTGGCAAGCTTCTCCGGTTTTTTTTTCATAGTTTTTTTCCGTCTTTTTTTTTTTTTACATTGTGCTGACTCTTGTTCTTTAAATGACGTTATCCAGAGGAGGACACCTAAAGGCGAGCCGTAATGGCCTCATCTTTGGCAAGCTTCTCCGGTTTTTTTTCCGTAGTTTTTTTCCGTTTTTTTTTTCTTTTTTTTTTCTTTTTTTTTTTTTTACGTTGTGCTGACTCTTGTTCTTTAAATGACGTTATCCCGAGGAGGACACCTAAAGGCGAGTCGTAATGGCCTCATCTTTGGCAAGCTTCTCCGGTTTTTTTCCATAGTTTTTTTCCGTTTTTTTTTTCTTTTTTTCTTTTTTTGTTGTGCTGACTCTTGTTCTTTAAATGACGTTATCCCGAGGAGGACAGCTAAAGGCGAGCCGTAATGGCCTCATCTTTGGCAAGCTTCTCCGATTTTTTTTCCATAGTTTTTTTCAGTCTTTTTTTTCAATTTTTTTTTTTACGTTGTGCTGACTCTTGTTCTTTAAATGACGTTATCCCGAGGAGGACACCTAAAGGCGAGCCGTAATGGCCTCATCTTCGGCAAGCTCCTCCGGTTTTTTTCCACAGTTTTTTTCCGGCTTTTTTCCGTTTTTTTTTCCCGTTTTTTTTTTTTTTTTTGTTATACGTTGTGCTGACTCTTGTTCTTTAAATGACGTTATCCCGAGGAGGACACCTAAAGGCGAGCCGTAATGGCCTCATCTTTGGCAAGCACCTCCGGTTTTTTTTCCATAGTTTTTTTTGCCTGTTTTTATCCGATGTTTTTTTTTTTTTTTTTTTGTGCTGAGTCTTGTTCTTTAAATGACGTTATCCCGAGGTGGACACCTAAAGGCGAGCCGTAATGGCCTCATCTTTGGCAAGCTTCTCCGGTTTTTTTTCCATAGTTTTTTTCCGTTTTTTTTTTTTTTTTTTTTTTTACATTATGCTGACTCTTGTTCTTTAAATGACGTTATCCCGAGGAGGACACCTACAGGCGAGCCGTAATGGCCTCATCTTTGGCAAGCTCCTCCGGTTTTTTTCCACAGTTTTTTTTGCCGGTTTTTATTCGAGTTTTTTTTTTTTTTTTTACGTTGTGCTGACTCTTGTTCTTTAAATGACGTTATCCTGAGGAGGACACTTAAAGGCGAGCCGTAATGGCCTCATCTTTGGCAAGCTTCTCCGGTTTTTTTTCCATAGTTTTTTTCCGTTTTTTTTTCAGTTTTTTTTTTTTTTACGTTGTGCTGACTCTTGTTCTTTAAATGACGTTATCCCGAGGAGGACACCTAAAGGCGAGCCGTAATGGCCTCATCTTTCGCAAGCTTCTCCGGTTTTTTTTCCATAGTTTTTTTCCATTTTTTTTTTTTTATGTTGTGCTGACTCTTGTTCTTTAAATGACGTTATCCCGAGGAGGACACCTAAAGGCGAGCCGTAATGGCCTCATCTTTGGCAAGCTTCTCCGGTTTTTTTTCCATAGTTTTTTTCCGTTTTTTTTTTTTTACATTGTGCTGACTCTTGTTCTTTAAATGACGTTATCCCGAGGAGGACACCTAAAGGCGAGCCGTAATGGCTTCATCTTTGGCAAGCTCCTCCGGTTTTTTTCCACAGTTTTTTTTGCCGGTGTTTTATCCGAGTTTTTTATTTATTTATTTTTTTTTTATACGTTGTGCTGACTCTTGTTCTTTAAATGACGTTATCCCGAGGAGGACGCCTAAAGGCGAGCCGTAATGGCCTCATCTTTGGCAAGCTTCTCCGGTTTTTTTTCCATAGTTTTTTTCCGTTTTTTTTCAGTTTTTTTTTTTTCCGTTGTGCTGACTCTTGTTCTTTAAATGACGTTATCCCGAGGAGGACACCTAAAGGCGAGCCGTAATGGCCTCATCTTCGGCAAGCTCCTCCGGTTTTTTTCCACAGTTTTTTTCCGTTTTTTTTTTCCGTTTTTTTTTCCGTATTTTTTTTTTTTTTTTTACGTTGTGCTGACTCTTGTTCTTTAAATGACGTTATCCCGAGGAGGAGACCTAAAGGCGAGCCGTAATGGCCTCATCTTTGGCAAGCACCTCCGGTATTTTTTCCACAGTTTTTTTTGCCGGTTTTTATCCGAGTTTTTTTTTTTTTTTTTTTTTTTACGTTGTGCTGACTCTTGTTCTTTAAATGACATTATCCCAAGGAGGACACCTAAAGGCGAGCCGTAATGGCCTCATCTTTGGCAGGCTTCTCCGGTTTTTTTTCCATAGTTTTTTTCCGTCTTTTTTTTTTTTTTTTTTTACATTGTGCTGACTCTTGTTCTTTAAATGACGTTATCCCGAGGAGGACACCTAAAGGCGAGCCGTAATGGCCTCATCTTTGGCAAGCTTCTCCGGTTTTTTTTCCGTAGTTTTTTTCCGTTTTTTTTTCTTTTTTTTTTTCTTTTTTTTTTTTTTTTTTTTACGTTGTGCTGACTCTTTTTCTTTAAATGACGTTATCCCGAGGAGGACACCTAAAGGCGAGCCGTAATGGCCTCATCTTTGGCAAGCTTCTCCGGTTTTTTTTCCATAGTTTTTTTCCGTTTTTTTTTTTCAATTTTTTTTTTTTACGTTGTGCTGACTCTTGTTCTTTAAATGACGTTATCCCGAGGAGGACACCTAAAGGCGAGCCGTAATGGCCTCATCTTCGGCAAGCTCCTCCGGTTTTTTTCCACAGTTTTTTTCCGGCTTTTTTTCGTTTTTTTTTTTTTTTTTTTTTTTTTTACGTTGTGCTGACTCTTGTTCTTTAAATGACGTTATCCCGAGGAGGACACCTAAAGGCGAGCCGTAATGGCCTCATCTTTGGCAAGCTTCTCCGATTTTTTTTCCATAGTTTTTTTCCGTTTTTTTTTTTTACATTGTGCTGACTCTTGTTCTTTAAATGACGTTATCCCGAGGAGGACACCTAAAGGCGAGCCGTAATGGCTTCATCTTTGGCAAGCTCCTCTGGTTTTTTTCCACAGTTTTTTTTGCCGGTGTTTTATCCGAGTTTTTTATTTATTTATTTTTTTTTTATACGTTGTGCTGACTCTTGTTCTTTAAATGACGTTATCCCGAGGAGGACGCCTAAAGGCGAGCCGTAATGGCCTCATCTTTGGCAAGCTTCTCCGGTTTTTTTTCCATAGTTTTTTTCCGTTTTTTTTCAGTTTTTTTTTTTCCGTTGTGCTGACTCTTGTTCTTTAAATGACGTTATCCCGAGGAGGACACCTAAAGGCGAGCCGTAATGGCCTCATCTTCGGCAAGCTCCTCCGGTTTTTTTCCACAGTTTTTTTCCGTTTTTTTTTTCCGTTTTTTTTTCCGTATTTTTTTTTTTTTTTTACGTTGTGCTGACTCTTGTTCTTTAAATGACGTTATCCCAAGGAGGACACCTAAAGGCGAGCCGTAATGGCCTCATCTTTGGCAAGCACCTCCGGTATTTTTTCCACAGTTTTTTTTGCCGATTTTTATCCGAGTTTTTTTTTTTTTTTTTTTTACGTTGTGCTGACTCTTGTTCTTTAAATGACGTTATCCCGAGGAGGACACCTAAAGGCGAGCCGTAATGGCCTCATCTTTGGCAGGCTTCTCCGGTTTTTTTTCCATAGTTTTTTTCCGTCTTTTTTTTTTTTTTTTTTTTTACATTGTGCTGACTCTTGTTCTTTAAATGACATTATCCCGAGGAGGACACCTAAAGGCGAGCCGTAATGGCCTCATCTTTGGCAAGCTTCTCCGGTTTTTTTTCCGTAGTTTTTTTCCGTTTTTTTTTCTTTTTTTTTTCTTTTTTTTTTTTTTTTTTTACGTTGTGCTGACTCTTTTTCTTTAAATGACGTTATCCCGAGGAGGACACCTAAAGGCGAGCCGTAATGGCCTCATCTTTGGCAAGCTTCTCCGGTTTTTTTTCCATAGTTTTTTTCCGTTTTTTTTTTCAATTTTTTTTTTTACGTTGTGCTGACTCTTGTTCTTTAAATGACGTTATCCCGAGGAGGACACCTAAAGGCGAGCCGTAATGGCCTCATCTTCGGCAAGCTCCTCCGGTTTTTTTCCACAGTTTTTTTCCGGCTTTTTTTCGTTTTTTTTTTTTTTTTTTTTTTTTTACGTTGTGCTGACTCTTGTTCTTTAAATGACGTTATCCCGAGGAGGACACCTAAAGGCGAGCCGTAATGGCCTCATCTTTGGCAAGCTTCTCCGGTTTTTTTTCCATAGTTTTTTTCCGTTTTTTTTTCAGTTTTTTTTCACGTTGTGCTGACTCTTGTTCTTTAAATGACGTTATCCCGAGGAGGACACCGAAAGGCGAGCCATAACGGCCTCATCTTTGGCAAGCTCCTCCGGTTTTTTTCCACAGTTTTTTTTGCCGGTTTTTATTCGAGTTTTTTTTTTTTTTTTTTACGTTGTGCTGACTCTTGTTCTTTAAATGACGTTATCCCGAGGAGGACACCTAAAGGCGAGCCGTAATGGCCTCATCTTTGGCAAGCACCTCCGGTTTTTTTTCCACAGTTTTTTTTGCCTGTTTTTATCCGATGTTTTTTTTTTTTTTTTTTTTTGTGTGCTGACTCTTGTTCTTTAAATGACGTTATCCCGAGGAGGACACCTAAAGGCGAGCCGTAATGGCCTCATCTTTGGCAAGCTTCTCCGGTTTTTTTTCCATAGTTTTTTTCCGTTTTTTTTTTTTTTTTTACATTATGCTGACTCTTGTTCTTTAAATGACGTTATCCCGAGGAGGACATGATGACAAGTCATCCTAGCCCATTTTAGCTAGTCTTTTTCTTTTGTTTTCATTAGAATTATGCACTTTCTTAAGCTACAAGCAAGCTAATTGAGTAGATTTTCATGTTTCCCTTGATTGAACCAACCATATGTGAATTCATGCCATTTCATGAGGTTTTGAACTATATTTGTTGCATATTGTGGAAGATTGAATACCTCATGATTTTGAGCAAAACTTTGATTAGTTTGGTTGATCAATGATAGGTGAAGAAGGCTTGGAGAAAGGTTGAAGCAAAGAGGAATGGCTAGGAGTGAAGAGAGGACAATGGAATAAGTGAAAATTGAACCGGGTTGCATGAAGTTAGCCCCAACGTTAGCCCCCTAACTTGGAGGCTAACGTTGGGCATATGAATCACTCTTTGGAAGTAGCCAACGTTAGCTCCAACGTTAGCCCCCTAACTTGGAGGCTAACGTTGGAACTTGAGAGTTTCTCCCTGGGCTACCAACGTTTGCGCCAACGTTAGCCCCCTAACTTGGAGGCTAACGTTGGCACTTAAATCACAATGGGGGAGTAGGCAACGTTTGCGCCAACGTTAGCCCCCTAACGTGGAGGCTAACGTTGGCACCAATCACACCAAGCAAGGCCAACGTTAGGGTCAAAGTTAGACCCCTAACGTTGGCGCCAACGTCTAAACCAGAAGAATGTGGTTTGCTGATATGAAAAGTTAGGGTCAAAGTTAGACCCCTAACTTTGACCCTAACGTTGAAGACCAACGTTGGCTAACTCCATTTCCGGTTCAATTGGTTCACTTCGGTTCTTCTTCAATCTTCAAGAGCAATCAACCAAGGCCTCTTTCAACCCAATTCCACCAAGAACAAAGGCCCAACTCAAGGCTTGAAGATCATTTTGGAAAGTGTATAAATAGGATAGAATTCAATTTGTTTAGGGAGCTTTTTCGGGAGAGTTTTCTTTTAGAGCTTTCCTTTTAGAATTTTCATAATAGTTTTCGAAGAGCTTTTGAACTTGAGTGAACTTTAAATTCTTGCTTTCATTGCTTTCAATTTCATTTGACTTTTGTCTTGGATCTTGGATTGGAGAATTGAAGAAATTCTGTTTCAATCTCAATCTTGGATCTCTCTGTTTCCTTTACTGTTAATTGAATTAGCATTTCTGTTTCTGTTACTTGATCTTCATCTCTTTTCTTTGCAATTTACAATTTCCTTGCTATTGTTCTTGTGGGATCTAGGAAGGCATTGAGATCTAGACTTGGTTTTCTAGTCTCTGGGTCCTGAGATCTAAATTCTCATTTCAATTCTCTGTTTAATGCTTTCATTGTTCATTTACTTTGCTGTTATAAGATCCGGTTCAATCCCAACTCCCTTTTCCTCTTCTGTTTGATGCAATTTAGTTTTCCCTTGTTTAAATTCTGCAAATCCTCATCCCAATCCCCTTTACTTTTCAAGCAATTTACATTTCTTGCACTTTAAGATTCTGCAATTTACATTTCTTGCACTTTAAGTTTCTGTCATTTAATTTCTTGCCCTTTAAGTTTCAGCAATTTACTTTCCCGCTCTCTTTAATTTCATGCAATTTACATTCTGCAAATCACAAATCACCCAACCAACACTTGATTCGCTTGACTAAATCAACCACTAAACTAAAATTGCTCAATCCTTCAATCCCTGTGGGATCGACCTCACTTCCGTGAGTTTTTATTACTTGATACGACCCGGTACACTTGCCGGTTAGTTTTGGGTGTTTTGGTAGAAATTCGTTTCTCATCAAAATATCTCATCAGGACACCTACAGGCGAGCCGTAATGGCCTCATCTTTGGCAAGCTCCTCCGGTTTTTTTCCACAGTTTTTTTTGCCGGTTTTTATTCGAGTTTTTTTTTTTTTTTTTTACGTTGTGCTGACTCTTGTTCTTTAAATGACGTTATCCCGAGGAGGACACCTAAACGCGAGCCGTAATGGCCTCATCTTTGGCAAGCTTCTCCGGTTTTTTTTCCGTAGTTTTTTTCCGTTTTTTTTTCTTTTTTTTTTCTTTTTTTTTTTTTTTTTTTTTACGTTGTGCTGACTCTTTTTCTTTAAATGACGTTATCCCGAGGAGGACACCTAAAGGCGAGCCGTAATGGCCTCATCTTTGGCAAGCTTCTCCGGTTTTTTTTCCATAGTTTTTTTCCGTTTTTTTTTTCAATTTTTTTTTTTTACGTTGTGCTGACTCTTGTTCTTTAAATGACGTTATCCCGAGGAGGACACCTAAAGGCGAGCCGTAATGGCCTCATCTTCGGCAAGCTCCTCCGGTTTTTTTCCACAGTTTTTTTCCGGCTTTTTTTCGTTTTTTTTTTTTTTTTTTTTTTTTTTACGTTGTGCTGACTCTTGTTCTTTAAATGACGTTATCCCGAGGAGGACACCTAAAGGCGAGCCGTAATGGCCTCATCTTTGGCAAGCTTCTCCGATTTTTTTTCCATAGTTTTTTTCCGTTTTTTTTTTTACATTGTGCTGACTCTTGTTCTTTAAATGACGTTATCCCGAGGAGGACACCTAAAGGCGAGCCGTAATGGCTTCATCTTTGGCAAGCTCCTCCGGTTTTTTTCCACAGTTTTTTTTGCCGGTGTTTTATCCGAGTTTTTTATTTATTTATTTTTTTTTATACGTTGTGCTGACTCTTGTTCTTTAAATGACGTTATCCCGAGGAGGACGCCTAAAGGCGAGCCGTAATGGCCTCATCTTTGGCAAGCTTCTCCGGTTTTTTTTCCATAGTTTTTTTCCGTTTTTTTTCAGTTTTTTTTTTTCCGTTGTGCTGACTCTTGTTCTTTAAATGACGTTATCCCGAGGAGGACACCTAAAGGCGAGCCGTAATGGCCTCATCTTCGGCAAGCTCCTCCGGTTTTTTTCCACAGTTTTTTTCCGTTTTTTTTTCCGTTTTTTTTTTCCGTTTTTTTTTTTTTTTTTTTTTTACGTTGTGCTGAGTCTTGTTCTTTAAATGACGTTATCCCGAGGAGGACACCTAATGGCGAGCCGTAATGGCCTCATCTTTGGCAAGCACCTCCGGTATTTTTTCCACAGTTTTTTTTGCCGATTTTTATCCGAGTTTTTTTTTTTTTTTTTTTTTACGTTGTGCTGACTCTTGTTCTTTAAATGACGTTATCCCGAGGAGGACACCTAAAGGCGAGCCGTAATGGCCTCATCTTTGGCAGGCTTCTCCGGTTTTTTTTCCATAGTTTTTTTCCGTCTTTTTTTTTTTTACATTGTGCTGACTCTTGTTCTTTAAATGACATTATCCCGAGGAGGACACCTAAAGGCGAGCCGTAATGGCCTCATCTTTGGCAAGCTTCTCCGGTTTTTTTTCCGTAGTTTTTTTCCGTTTTTTTTTCTTTTTTTTTTCTTTTTTTTTTTTTTTTTTTACGTTGTGCTGACTCTTTTTCTTTAAATGACGTTATCCCGAGGAGGACACCTAAAGGCGAGCCGTAATGGCCTCATCTTTGGCAAGCTTCTCCGGTTTTTTTTCCATAGTTTTTTTCCGTTTTTTTTTTCAATTTTTTTTTTTACGTTGTGCTGACTCTTGTTCTTTAAATGACGTTATCCCGAGGAGGACACCTAAAGGCGAGCCGTAATGGCCTCATCTTCGGCAAGCTCCTCCGGTTTTTTTCCACAGTTTTTTTCCGGCTTTTTTTCGTTTTTTTTTTTTTTTTTTTTTTTTTACGTTGTGCTGACTCTTGTTCTTTAAATGACGTTATCCCGAGGAGGACACCTAAAGGCGAGCCGTAATGGCCTCATCTTTGGCAAGCTTCTCCGGTTTTTTTTCCATAGTTTTTTTCCGTTTTTTTTTCAGTTTTTTTTTCACGTTGTGCTGACTCTTGTTCTTTAAATGACGTTATCCCGAGGAGGACACCGAAAGGCGAGCCATAACGGCCTCATCTTTGGCAAGCTCCTCCGGTTTTTTTCCACAGTTTTTTTTGCCGGTTTTTATTCGAGTTTTTTTTTTTTTTTTTTTACGTTGTGCTGACTCTTGTTCTTTAAATGACGTTATCCCGAGGAGGACACCTAAAGGCGAGCCGTAATGGCCTCATCTTTGGCAAGCACCTCCGGTTTTTTTTCCACAGTTTTTTTTGCCTGTTTTTATCCGATGTTTTTTTTTTTTTTTTTTTGTGTGCTGACTCTTGTTCTTTAAATGACGTTATCCCGAGGAGGACACCTAAAGGCGAGCCGTAATGGCCTCATCTTTGGCAAGCTTCTCCGGTTTTTTTTCCATAGTTTTTTTCCGTTTTTTTTTTTTTTTTTACATTATGCTGACTCTTGTTCTTTAAATGACGTTATCCCGAGGAGGACACCTACAGGCGAGCCGTAATGGCCTCATCTTTGGCAAGCTCCTCCGGTTTTTTTCCACAGTTTTTTTTGCCGGTTTTTATTCGAGTTTTTTTTTTTTTTTTACGTTGTGCTGACTCTTGTTCTTTAAATGACGTTATCCCGAGGAGGACACCTAAAGGCGAGCCGTAATGGCCTCATCTTTGGCAAGCTTCTCCGGTTTTTTTTCCATAGTTTTTTTCCATTTTTTTTTCAGTTTTTTTTTTCATGTTGTGCTGACTCTTGTTCTTTAAATGACGTTATCCCGAGGAGGACACCGAAAGGCAAGCCGTAATGGCCTCATCTTTGGCAAGCTCCTCCGGTTTTTTTCCGGTATTTATCAGAGTTTTTTTTTTTTTTTTTTTTTTTTTTTTTTTTTTTTTTTTTTTTTTTTTTTTTTTTTTTTTTACGTTGTGCTGACTCTTGTTCTTTAAATGACGTTATCCCGAGGAGGACACCTAAAGGCGAGCCGTAATGGCCTCATCTTTGGCAAGTTTCTCCGGTTTTTTTTCCATAGTTTTTTTCCATTTTTTTTTCAATTTTTTTTTTTTTACGTTGTGCTGACTCTTGTTCTTTAAATGACGTTATCCCGAGGAGGACACCTAAAGGCGAGCCGTAATGGCCTCATCTTTGGCAAGCTTCTCCGGTTTTTTTTTCATAGTTTTTTTCCGTCTTTTTTTTTTTTTTTTTTTTTTTACATTGTGCTGACTCTTGTTCTTTAAATGACGTTATCCCGAGGAGGACACCTAAAGGCGAGCCGTAATGGCCTCATCTTTGGCAAGCTTCTCTGGTTTTTTTTCCGTAGTTTTTTTCCGTTTTTTTTTCTTTTTTTTTTTTTTTTACGTTGTGCTGACTCTTGTTCTTTAAATGACGTTATCCCGAGGAGGACACCTAAAGGCGAGTCGTAATGGCCTCATCTTTGGCAAGCTTCTCCGGTTTTTTTTCCATAGTTTTTTTCCGTTTTTTTTTCTTTTTTTCTTTTTTTGTTGTGCTGACTCTTGTTCTTTAAATGACGTTATCCCGAGGAGGACAGCTAAAGGCGAGCCGTAATGGCCTCATCTTTGGCAAGCTTCTCCGATTTTTTTTCCATAGTTTTTTTCAGTCTTTTTTTTCAATTTTTTTTTTTACGTTGTGCTGACTCTTGTTCTTTAAATGACGTTATCCCGAGGAGGACACCTAAAGGCGAGCCGTAATGGCCTCATCTTCGGCAAGCTCCTCCGGTTTTTTTCCACAGTTTTTTTCCGGCTTTTTTCCGTTTTTTTTTCCCGTTTTTTTTTTTTTTTTTTATACGTTGTGCTGACTCTTGTTCTTTAAATGACGTTATCCCGAGGTGGACACCTAAAGGCGAGCCGTAATGGCCTCATCTTTGGCAAGCTTCTCCGGTTTTTTTTCCATGGTTTTTTTCCGTTTTTTTTTTTTTTTTTTTTTTTTTACATTATGCTGACTCTTGTTCTTTAAATGACGTTATCCCGAGGAGGACACCTACAGGCGAGCCGTAATGGCCTCATCTTTGGCAAGCTCCTCCGATTTTTTTTCCACAGTTTTTTTTGCCGGTTTTTATTCGAGTTTTTTTTTTTTTTTACGTTGTGCTGACTCTTGTTCTTTAAATGACGTTATCCTGAGGAGGACACCTAAAGGCGAGCCGTAATGGCCTCATCTTTGGCAAGCTTCTCCGGTTTTTTTTCCATAGTTTTTTTCCGTTTTTTTTTTCAGTTTTTTTTTTCAGTTTTTTTTTTTTTTTTTTTACGTTGTGCTGACTCTTGTTCTTTAAATGACGTTATCCCGAGGAGGACACCTAAAGGCGAGCCGTAATGGCCTCATCTTTGGCAAGCTTCTACTGTTTTTTTTCCATAGTTTTTTTCCATTTTTTTTTTTACGTTGTGCTGACTCTTGTTCTTTAAATGACGTTATCCCGAGGAGGACACCTAAAGGCGAGCCGTAATGGCCTCATCTTTGGCAAGCTTCTCCGGTTTTTTTTCCATAGTTTTTTTCCGTTTTTTTTTTTTACATTGTGCTGACTCTTGTTCTTTAAATGACGTTATCCCGAGGAGGACACCTAAAGGCGAGCCGTAATGGCCTCATCTTTGGCAAGCTCCTCCGGTTTTTTTCCACAGTTTTTTTTGCCGGTGTTTTATCCGAGTTTTTTATTTATTTATTTTTTTTTTATACGTTGTGCTGACTCTTGTTCTTTAAATGACGTTATCCCGAGGAGGACGCCTAAAGGCGAGCCGTAATGGCCTCATCTTTGGCAAGCTTCTCCGGTTTTTTTTCCATAGTTTTTTTCCGTTTTTTTTTCAGTTTTTTTTTTTTTCCGTTGTGCTGACTCTTGTTCTTTAAATGACGTTTTCCCGAGGAGGACACCTAAAGGCGAGCCGTAATGGCCTCATCTTCGGCAAGCTCCTCCGGTTTTTTTCCACAGTTTTTTTCTGTTTTTTTTTTCCGTTTTTTTTTTTCGTTTTTTTTTTTTTTTTTTTACGTTGTGCTGACTCTTGTTCTTTAAATGACGTTATCCCGAGGAGGACACCTAAAGGCGAGCCGTAATGGCCTCATCTTTGGCAAGCACCTCCGGTATTTTTTCCACAGTTTTTTTTGCCGGTTTTTATCCGAGTTTTTTTTTTTTTTTTTTTTTTATACGTTGTGCTGACTCTTGTTCTTTAAATGACGTTATCCCGAGGAGGACACCTAATGGCGAGCCGTAATGGCCTCATCTTTGGCAAGCTTCTCCGGTTTTTTTTCCATGGTTTTTTTCCGTTTTTTTTTTTTTTTTTTTTTTTTACATTATGCTGACTCTTGTTCTTTAAATGACGTTATCCCGAGGAGGACACCTACAGGCGAGCCGTAATGGCCTCATCTTTGGCAAGCTCCTCCGGTTTTTTTTCCACAGTTTTTTTTGCCGGTTTTTATTCGAGTTTTTTTTTTTTTTTACGTTGTGCTGACTCTTGTTCTTTAAATGACGTTATCCTGAGGAGGACACCTAAAGGCGAGCCGTAATGGCCTCATCTTTGGCAAGCTTCTCCGGTTTTTTTTCCATAGTTTTTTTCCGTTTTTTTTTTCAGTTTTTTTTTTCAGTTTTTTTTTTTTTTTTTTTTTACGTTGTGCTGACTCTTGTTCTTTAAATGACGTTATCCCGAGGAGGACACCTAAAGGCGAGCCGTAATGGCCTCATCTTTGGCAAGCTTCTACTGTTTTTTTTCCATAGTTTTTTTCCATTTTTTTTTTTACGTTGTGCTGACTCTTGTTCTTTAAATGACGTTATCCCGAGGAGGACACCTAAAGGCGAGCCGTAATGGCCTCATCTTTGGCAAGCTTCTCCGGTTTTTTTTCCATAGTTTTTTTCCGTTTTTTTTTTTTACATTGTGCTGACTCTTGTTCTTTAAATGACGTTATCCCGAGGAGGACACCTAAAGGCGAGCCGTAATGGCCTCATCTTTGGCAAGCTCCTCCGGTTTTTTTCCACAGTTTTTTTTGCCGGTGTTTTATCCGAGTTTTTTATTTATTTATTTTTTTTTTATACGTTGTGCTGACTCTTGTTCTTTAAATGACGTTATCTCGAGGAGGACGCCTAAAGGCGAGCCGTAATGGCCTCATCTTTGGCAAGCTTCTCCGGTTTTTTTTCCATAGTTTTTTTCCGTTTTTTTTCAGTTTTTTTTTTTTTTTCCGTTGTGCTGACTCTTGTTCTTTAAATGACGTTTTCCCGAGGAGGACACCTAAAGGCGAGCCGTAATGGCCTCATCTTCGGCAAGCTCCTCCGGTTTTTTTCCACAGTTTTTTTCCGTTTTTTTTTTCCGTTTTTTTTTTCGTTTTTTTTTTTTTTTTTACGTTGTGCTGACTCTTGTTCTTTAAATGACGTTATCCCGAGGAGGACACCTAAAGGCGAGCCGTAATGGCCTCATCTTTGGCAAGCACCTCCGGTATTTTTTCCACAGTTTTTTTTGCCGGTTTTTATCCGAGTTTTTTTTTTTTTTTTTATACGTTGTGCTGACTCTTGTTCTTTAAATGACGTTATCCCGAGGAGGACACCTAATGGCGAGCCGTAATGGCCTCATCTTTGGCAAGCTTCTCCGGTTTTTTTTCCATAGTTTTTTTCCGTCTTTTTTTTTTTTTTTTTTTACATTGTGCTGACTCTTGTTCTTTAAATGACGTTATCCCGAGGAGGACACCTAAAGGCGAGCCGTAATGGCCTCATCTTTGGCAAGCTTCTCCGGTTTTTTTTCCGTAGTTTTTTTCTGTTTTTTTTTTTTTTTTTTTTTTTTTTTTTTTTTGTTTTTTTTTTTTTTTACGTTGTGCTGACTCTTGTTCTTTAAATGACGTTATCCCGAGGAGGACACCTAAAGGCGAGCCGTAATGGCCCCATCTTTGGCAAGCTTCTCCGGTTTTTTTTCCATAGTTTTTTTCCGTTTTTTTTTTTCAATTTTTTTTTTTACGTTGTGCTGACTCTTGTTCTTTAAATGACGTTATCCCGAGGAGGACACCTAAAGGCGACCCGTAATGGCCTCATCTTCGGCAAGCTCCTCCGGTTTTTTCCACAGTTTTTTTCCGGCTTTTTTTCGTTTTTTTTCTTTTTTTTTTTTTATACGTTGTGCTGACTCTTGTTCTTTAAATGACGTTATCCCGAGGAGGACACCTAAAGGCGAGCCGTAATGGCCTCATCTTTGGCAAGCTTCTCCGGTTTTTTTTCCATAGTTTTTTTCCGTTTTTTTTTCAATTTTTTTTTCACGTTGTACTGACTCTTGTTCTTTAAATGACGTTATCCCGAGGAGGACACCGAAAGGCGAGCCGTAATGGCCTCATCTTTGGCAAGCTCCTCTGGTTTTTTTCCACAGTTTTTTTTGCCGTTTTTTATTCGAGTTTTTTTTTTTTTTTTTTACGTTGTGCTGACTCTTGTTCTTTAAATGACGTTATCCCGAGGAGGACACCTAAAGGCGAGCCGTAATGGCCTCATCTTTGGCAAGCTTCTCCGGTTTTTTTTCCATAGTTTTTTTCCGTTTTTTTTTTCAGTTTTTTTTTTCACGTTGTGCTGACTCTTGTTCTTTAAATGACGTTATCCCGAGGAGGACACCGAAAGGCGAGCCGTAATGGCCTCATCTTTGGCAAGCTCCTCCGGTTTTTTTTCCGGTATTTATCAGAGTTTTTTTTTTTTTTTTTTTACGTTGTGCTGACTCTTGTTCTTTAAATGACGTTATCCCGAGGAGGACACCTAAAGGCGAGCCGTAATGGCCTCATCTTTGGCAAGCTTCTCCGGTTTTTTTTCCATAGTTTTTTTCCGTTTTTTTTTCAGTTTTTTTTTTCAGTTTTTTTTTTTTTTTTTTTACGTTGTGCTGACTCTTGTTCTTTAAATGACGTTATCCCGAGGAGGACACCTAAAGGCGAGCCGTAATGGCCTCATCTTTGGCAAGCTTCTCCGGTTTTTTTTCCATAGTTTTTTTCCATTTTTTTTTTTTACGTTGTGCTGACTCTTGTTCTTTAAATGACGTTATCCCGAGGAGGACACCGAAAGGCGAGCCGTAATGGCCTCATCTTTGCCAAGATTGTCCGGTTTTTTTTCCATAGTTTTTTTCCGTTTTTTTTTACATTGTCCGGTTTTTTTTCCGTAGTTTTTTTCCGTTTTTTTTTTCTTTTTTTTTTTTTACGTTGTGCTGACTCTTGTTCTTTAAATGACGTTATCCCGAGGAGGACGCCTAAAGGCGAGCCGTAATGGCCTCATCTTTGGCAAGCTTCTCCGGTTTTTTTTCCGTAGTTTTTTTTCGTTTTTTTTTCTTTTTTTTTTCTTTTTTTTTTTTTTTACGTTGTGCTGACTCTTGTTCTTTAAATGACGTTATCCCGAGGAGGACGCCTAAAGGCGAGCCGTAATGGCCTCATCTTTGGCAAGCTTCTCCGGTTTTTTTTCCATAGTTTTTTTCCGTTTTTTTTTCAGTTTTTTTTTTCACGTTGTGCTGACTCTTGTTCTTTAAATGACGTTATCCCGAGGAGGACACCGAAAGGCGAGCCGTAATGGCCTCATCTTTGGCAAGCTCCTCCGTTTTTTTTTCCGGTATTTATCAGAGTTTTTTTTTTTTTTTTTTTTACGTTGTGCTGACTCTTGTTCTTTAAATGACGTTATCCCGAGGAGGACACCTAAAGGCGAGCCGTAATGGCCTCATCTTTGGCAAGCTTCTCCGGTTTTTTTTCCATAGTTTTTTCCGTTTTTTTTTCAGTTTTTTTTTTCAGTTTTTTTTTTTTTTTTTTTTTTTTACGTTGTGCTGACTCTTGTTCTTTAAATGACGTTATCCCGAGGAGGACACCTAAAGGCGAGCCGTAATGGCCTCATCTTTGGCAAGCTTCTCCGGTTTTTTTTCCATAGTTTTTTTCCGTTTTTTTTTTCAGTTTTTTTTTTCAGTTTTTTTTTTTTTTTTTTTACGTTGTGCTGACTCTTGTTCTTTAAATGACGTTATCCCGAGGAGGACACCTAAAGGCGAGCCGTAATGGCCTCATCTTTGGCAAGCTTCTACTGTTTTTTTTCCATAGTTTTTTTCCATTTTTTTTTTTTACGTTGTGCTGACTCTTGTTCTTTAAATGACGTTATCCCGAGGAGGACACCTAAAGGCGAGCCGTAATGGCCTCATCTTTGGCAAGCTTCTCCGGTTTTTTTTTCCATAGTTTTTTTCCGTTTTTTTTTTTTACATTGTGCTGACTCTTGTTCTTTAAATGACGTTATCCCGAGGAGGACACCTAAAGGCGAGCCGTAATGGCCTCATCTTTGGCAAGCTCCTCCGGTTTTTTTCCACAGTTTTTTTTGCCGGTGTTTTATCCGAGTTTTTTATTTATTTATTTTTTTTTTATACGTTGTGCTGACTCTTGTTCTTTAAATGACGTTATCCCGAGGAGGACGCCTAAAGGCGAGCCGTAATGGCCTCATCTTTGGCAAGCTTCTCCGGTTTTTTTTCCATAGTTTTTTTCCGTTTTTTTTCAGTTTTTTTTTTTTTTTCCGTTGTGCTGACTCTTGTTCTTTAAATGACGTTTTCCCGAGGAGGACACCTAAAGGCGAGCCGTAATGGCCTCATCTTCGGCAAGCTCCTCCGGTTTTTTTCCACAGTTTTTTTCCGTTTTTTTTTTTCCGTTTTTTTTTTTCGTTTTTTTTTTTTTTTTTTACGTTGTGCTGACTCTTGTTCTTTAAATGACGTCATCCCGAGGAGGACACCTAAAGGCGAGCCGTAATGGCCTCATCTTTGGCAAGCACCTCCGGTATTTTTTCCACAGTTTTTTTTGCCGGTTTTTATCCGAGTTTTTTTTTTTTTTTTTTTTTTTTTTTTTTTTATACGTTGTGCTGACTCTTGTTCTTTAAATGACGTTATCCCGAGGAGGACACCTAAAGGCGAGCCGTAATGGCCTCATCTTTGGCAAGCTTCTCCGGTTTTTTTTCCATAGTTTTTTTCCGTCTTTTTTTTTTTTTTTTTTTTACATTGTGCTGACTCTTGTTCTTTAAATGACGTTATCCCGAGGAGGACACCTAAAGGCGAGCCGTAATGGCCTCATCTTTGGCAAGCTTCTCCGGTTTTTTTTCCGTAGTTTTTTTCCGTTTTTTTTTTTCTTTTTTTTTTTTTTTTTTTTTTTTTTTTTACGTTGTGCTGACTCTTGTTCTTTAAATGACGTTATCCCGAGGAGGACACCTAAAGGCGAGCCGTAATGGCCCCATCTTTGGCAAGCTTCTCCGGTTTTTTTTCCATAGTTTTTTTCCGTTTTTTTTTTCAATTTTTTTTTTTACGTTGTGCTGACTCTTGTTCTTTAAATGACGTTATCCCGAGGAGGACACCTAAAGGCGAGCCGTAATGGCCTCATCTTCGGCAAGCTCCTCCGGTTTTTTTCCACAGTTTTTTTCCGGCTTTTTTTCGTTTTTTTTCTTTTTTTTTTTTATACGTTGTGCTGACTCTTGTTCTTTAAATGACGTTATCCCGAGGAGGACACCTAAAGGCGAGCCGTAATGGCCTCATCTTTGGCAAGCTTCTCCGGTTTTTTTCCATAGTTTTTTTCCGTTTTTTTTTCAATTTTTTTTCACGTTGTACTGACTCTTGTTCTTTAAATGACGTTATCCCGAGGAGGACACCGAAAGGCGAGCCGTAATGGCCTCATCTTTGGCAAGCTCCTCCGGTTTTTTTCCACAGTTTTTTTTGCCGTTTTTTATTCGAGTTTTTTTTTTTTTTTTTTTACGTTGTGCTGACTCTTGTTCTTTAAATGACGTTATCCCGAGGAGGACACCTAAAGGCGAGCCGTAATGGCCTCATCTTTGGCAAGCTTCTCCGGTTTTTTTTCCATAGTTTTTTTCCGTTTTTTTTTCAGTTTTTTTTTCAGTTTTTTTTTTTTTTTTTTTACGTTGTGCTGACTCTTTATCTTTAAATGACGTTATCCCGAGGAGGACACCTAAAGGCGAGCCGTAATGGCCTCATCTTTGGCAAGCTTCTCCGGTTTTTTTTCCATAGTTTTTTTCCATTTTTTTTTTTTACGTTGTGCTGACTCTTGTTCTTTAAATGACGTTATCCCGAGGAGGACACCGAAAGGCGAGCCGTAATGGCCTCATCTTTGGCAAGCTCCTCCGTTTTTTTTTCCGGTATTTATCAGAGTTTTTTTTTTTTTTTTTTTACGTTGTGCTGACTCTTGTTCTTTAAATGACGTTATCCCGAGGAGGACACCTAAAGGCGAGCCGTAATGGCCTCATCTTTGGCAAGCTTCTCCGGTTTTTTTTCCATAGTTTTTTCCGTTTTTTTTTCAGTTTTTTTTTTCAGTTTTTTTTTTTTTTTTTTTTTTTTTTACGTTGTGCTGACTCTTGTTCTTTAAATGACGTTATCCCGAGGAGGACACCTAAAGGCGAGCCGTAATGGCCTCATCTTTGGCAAGCTTCTCCGGTTTTTTTTCCATAGTTTTTTTCCGTTTTTTTTTTCAGTTTTTTTTTTCAGTTTTTTTTTTTTTTTTTTTACGTTGTGCTGACTCTTGTTCTTTAAATGACGTTATCCCGAGGAGGACACCTAAAGGCGAGCCGTAATGGCCTCATCTTTGGCAAGCTTCTACTGTTTTTTTTCCATAGTTTTTTTCCATTTTTTTTTTTTACGTTGTGCTGACTCTTGTTCTTTAAATGACGTTATCCCGAGGAGGACACCTAAAGGCGAGCCGTAATGGCCTCATCTTTGGCAAGCTTCTCCGGTTTTTTTTTCCATAGTTTTTTTCCGTTT
>NC_142437.1:57022500-57035000 GCF_059453495.1 Arachis ipaensis | reverse complement strand
CAAGCTCCTCCGGTTTTTTTCCACAGTTTTTTTTGCCGGTGTTTTATCCGAGTTTTTTATTTATTTATTTTTTTTTATACGTTTTGCTGACTCTTGTTCTTTAAATGACGTTATCCCGAGGAGGACGCCTAAAGGCGAGCCGTAATGGCCTCATCTTTGGCAAGCTTCTCCGGTTTTTTTTCCATAGTTTTTTCCGTTTTTTTTTCAGTTTTTTTTTTTTTTACGTTGTGCTGACTCTTGTTCTTTAAATGACGTTATCCCGAGGAGGACACCGAAAGGCGAGCCGTAATGGCCTAATCTTTGGCAAGCGCCTCCGGTTTTTTTCCACAGTTTTTTTTTTTTTTTTTTTTTTTTTTTTTTTTTTTTTTTTTTTTTTTTACGTTGTGCTGACTCTTGTTCTTTAAATGACGTTATCCCGAGGAGGACACCTAAAGGCGAGCCGTAATGGCTTCATCTTTGGCAAGCTTCTCCGGTTTTTTTTCCATAGTTTTTTTCCGTTTTTTTTTTTCAGTTTTTTTTTTTCAGTTTTTTTTTTTTTTTTTTTTTTACGTTGTGCTAACTCTTGTTCTTTAAATGACGTTATCCCGAGGAGGACACCTAAAGGCGAGCCGTAATGGCCTCATCTTTGGCAAGCTTCTCCGGTTTTTTTTTCATAGTTTTTTTCCATTTTTTTTTTTTTACGTTGTGCTGACTCTTGTTCTTTAAATGACGTTATCCCGAGGAGGACACCTAAAGGCGAGCCGTAATGGCCTCATCTTTGGCAAGCTTCTCCGGTTTTTTTTCCATAGTTTTTTTTCCGTTTTTTTTCAATTTTTTTTTTTTACGTTGTGCTGACTCTTGTTCTTTAAATGACGTTATCCCGAGGAGGACACCTAAAGGCGAGCCGTAATGGCCTCATCTTCGGCAAGCTCCTCCGGTTTTTTTCCACTGTTTTTTTCCGGCTTTTTTCCGTTTTTATTTCAGTTTTTTTTTTTTTACGTTGTGCTGACTCTTGTTCTTTAAATGACGTTATCCCGAGGAGGACACCTAAAGGCGAGCCGTAATGGCCTTATCTTTGGCAAGCTCCTCCGGTATTTTTCCACAGTTTTTTTTGCCGGTTTTTATCCGAGTTTTTTTTTTTTTATTTACGTTGTGCTGACTCTTGTTCTTTAAATGACGTTATCCCGAGGAGGACACCTAAAGGCGAGCCGTAATGGCCTCATCTTTGGCAAGCTTCTCCGGTTTTTTTTTCCATAGTTTTTTTCCGTTTTTTTTTTTTTTTTTTTTTTTTTTTTTTTTTTTTTTTTTTTTTTTTTTTTTTTTTTTTTTTTTTTACATTGTGCCTACTCTTGTTCTTTAAATGACGTTATCCCGAGGAGGACACCTAAAGGCGAGCCGTAATGGCCTCATCTTTGGCAAGCTCCTCCGGTTTTTTTTCCACAGTTTTTTTTGCCGGTTTTTATCCGAGTTTTTTTTTTTTTTTTTTTTTTACCTTGTGCTGACTCTTGTTCTTTAAATGACGTTATCCCGAGGAGGACACCTAAAGGCGAGCCGTAATGGCCTCATCTTTGGCAAGCTTCTCCGGTATTTTTTCCATAGTTTTTTTCCGTTTTTTTTTTCAGTTTTTCTTTTTCAGTTTTATTATTTTTTTTTTTTGTGCTGACTCTTGTTCTTTAAATGACGTTATCCCGAGGAGGACACCTAAAGGCGAGCCATAATGGCCTCATCTTTGGCAAGCTTCTCCGGTTTTTTTTCCATAGTTTTTTTCCGTTTTTTTTTTTTTTTTTACATTGTGCTGACTCTTGTTCTTTAAATGACGTTATCCCGAGGAGGACACCTAAAGGCCAGCCGTAATGGCCTCATCTTTGGCAAGCTTCTCCGGTTTTTTTTCCATAGTTTTTTTCCGTTTTTTTTTAGTTTTTTTTTTTCACGTTGTGCTGACTCTTGTTCTTTAAATGACGTTATCCCGAGGAGGACACCGAAAGGCGAGCCGTAATGGCCTCATCTTTGGCAAGCTCCTTGATGACATGTCATCATGTCATGTTATTCTATGCCTTTTTCCATTGTTTTCAATAGGTTTTATGCACTTTCTTGAGCCATAAGCAAGCCAAGTGGGTAGATTTTCATGCTTCCTTTGATTTAATCAACCATGTATGAATTCATGCTATTTCATGAGGTTTTATGCTAAAATTGTCACATTATGAAAGAATGAATATCTCATGATTTTGAGCATAGCTTTGATGTGTTTGGTTGATGAATGATAGGTGAAGAAGGCTTGGAGAAAGGGTGAAGCAAGAAGGAATGGCTAGGAGTAAAGAGAGGACAATGGAATAAGTTGAACCAGGAAGCAAAAACTTTTGGGTGAAAAGTTAGCCTCAAAGTTAGACCCCTAACTTGGAGGCTAACGTTGGCATGAAGAGAACCTCCCTGGGCACCAAAAGTTTGTGCCAACGTTAGCCCCCTAACTTGGTGGCTAACGTTGGCACATAAAATTCACAAGGGGAGGAGCAAAAGTTTGCGCCAACGTTAGCCCCCTAACTTTGAGGCTAACGTTGGCGCCACACACCACAACAGCTTGAAGGGGTATACTTCCAACAAGAATAACTTGAGCTACAGAGCTCCAAATGAGGTGATTCAAGAAGCATTGGAAAGTAGGAATCAAGAGATTTCCAAGCATATATGGCACTGCATGGTGGACACTAAAATTGAGGGAGAAAACTGCCCCGCAATGTGCATAAACGAACATGGTGGCAACCTGCAGTGAGGCCAACTGACCTCTACACCTTCAACGGAGTATAACTCGAGCTGTAGAGCTCCAAATAATGTGCTCCCAACGGCATTGGAAAGTAGACATCCAGGGCTTTCCAACAATGTATAATAGTATGGGGTGGACAATACGTTTGAGCCTCCAGAACTGGCGTTTTCGCCAACGTTTGAGGCAAACGTTACCTCAAACGCTGCACACCAAAGCCAGCAACCATGCCCTCTTCAAATGATCATAACTTGAGTTGTAGATGTCCAATTGAAGTGATTCCAAGTGGGTTAGAAAGCTGACATTCAGAGCTTTCCAACCATATATGATAGTCTATATTGGGCATAAAATTGGCAACATGACAAGAGGACAAAGTTGGCGCCATAAATGTGCATAAGGGAGGCCAACGTTAGGGTCAAAGTTAGACCCCTAACGTTGGCACCAACGTTCATACCAGCAAGTTTTGTGGGCTGCTATGAAAAGTTGGAGCCAAAGTTAGACCCCTAACTTTAGCTCCAACTTTTGGTCCAACTTTAGCAAAACTCAACCCGGTTCAATTCGGTTCCTCTTCAAACTCCAAGAGCAATCAACCAAGGCCTTTATCAACCCAATTCCATCAAAAGCAAGGGCCCAAATGATCATCACTCAAAGGCACAAGAAATAGATAAAATAGGAATTTCATTTAATTGTAATTTGTTTTTAATTTCATTTTCATTTTGTAGAAATGCCTATAAATAGGCATCTGTTTCATATTTGTAAAGGGAGGCTGGCTCCACTAGGGAGCACTAGAATTTGAGAGCTCTCTCTTTAATTTTCTTTGTTTTGAATCTTGGGTGGAGAATTGAAGGTGTTCTGTTTTATTATCCCTCTGAGATTTCTCTTTGTTTTTCTTGCTGCTTTTAATTCACTGCACTTCAAAATTTCAATTCTGTTTTGATTCCCAGCATCCAATTTCCTTTATTCTTCCTGCAATTTAAATTTCCAGTTGCGTGATCTATTGCTCTTTTTAATTTCCAACACCCCAGCCCCTTTACTTTTCATGCAATTTACTTTTCTTGCAATTTAAGTTTCAGCTATTTTACTTTCTTGTTCTTTAACTTACTTGCAATTTTACTTTCTGCATCTTTAAGATTCATTGCAATTTACTTTCTGTTGGCTACATTTCACACAATTCACTAAATGTCAGCTTGACTAAACTAATCACCCACTAAAATTTCTTGATCCATCAATCCCTGTGGGATCGACCTCACTCCCGTGAGTTTTATTACTTGATGCGACCCGGTGCACTTGCCGGTTAGATTTGGGTGTTTTGGGAGAAATTTATTTTTCACCAAAATACTCATCAAGTTTAGTTTAGTGATTGATTTAGTCAAGCGAATAAATTTCTCCAAAATAAATTTCTCCAAAATAAATACCAAAATAAATTTCTCCAAAAACACCCAAAACTAACCGGCAAGTGTACCGGGTCGCATCAAGTAATAAAAACTCACGGGAGTGAGGTCGATCCCACAGGGATTGAAGGATTGAGCAATTTTAGTTTAGTGATTGATTTAGTCAAGCGAATTGAGTGTTGGTTGGGTGATTTGTGATTTGCAGAATATAAATTGCATTGAAATAAAGAGAACAAGAATTAAATTGCTGAAACGTAAAGAACAAGAAATTAAATAGCAGAAACTTAAAGTGCAAGAAATGTAAACAGCTGGAATTGTAAAGGGAATTGGGGAATGGATTTGCAGAAATTAACCAAGGAAAAGTTGAATTGCATTAAACAGAAGAGGGAAAGGGAATTGGGATTGAAACGGATCTTGAAGCAGTAAAGTAAATGAACATTAAAAGCAGTAAACAGAGAATTGAAATGGGAAATTAGATCTCAGGACCCAGAGACTAGAAAACCAAGTCTAGATCTCAATGCCTTCCTAGATCCAACAAGAACAAGTGCAAAGAAATTGTAAATTGCAAAGAAATTAGATGAAGAGCAATGAACCGGAAATGAAATTCAATTAACAGTAAAGAAACAGAGAGATCCAAGATTGAGATTGAAACAGAATTTCTTCAATTCTCCAATCCAAGATCCAAGACAAATGTAAAATGAAATTGAAAGCAATGAAAACAAGAAATTAAAGTTCACTCAAGTTCACAAGCTCTCCGAAAACTGTTATGAAAATTCTAAAAGGAAAGCTCTCTTAATAACTTGAATTCTATTCTATTTATACACTTTCAAAAATGATCTTCAAGCCTTGAGTTGGGCCTTTGTTCTTGGTGGAATTGGGTTGAAAGAGGCCTTGGTTGATTGCTCTTGAAGTTTGAAGAAGAACCAAAGTGAACCAATTGAACCGGTTTTGAGGTTAGCCAAAGTTGGACCAAAAGTTTGAGCCAAAGTTAGGGGTCTAACTTTGGCCCCAACTTTTCATAGCAGCAAGCAAAATTCTTCTGGTATGGACGTTGGAGCCAACGTTAGGGGTCTAACTTTGACCCTAACGTTGGCCTTGCTTAGTGCTAGTGGCGCCAACGTTAGCCTCCAAGTTAGGGGGCTAACGTTGGCGCAAACGTTGGCCTCTCTCCCTTATGTAATTCATGTGCCAACGTTAGCCTCCAAGTTAGGGGGCTAACGTTGGCGCAAACGTTGGCCCTTCCCCCTTTGTGATTCATGTGCCAACGTTAGCCTCCAAGATAGGGGGCTAACGTTGGCGCAAACGTTGGTGCCCAGGGGAGAAACTCTCAAGTTCCAACGTTAGCCTCCAAGTTAGGGGGCTAACGTTGGGGCTAACTTTTGCCTCTTCCTTGAATCTTTATGTGCCAACGTTAGCCTCCAAGTTAGGGGGCTAACGTTGGTGCAAACGTTGGATGGCCAAGGAGAAATTCATGTGCCAACGTTAGCCTCCAAGTTAGGGGGCTAACGTTGGGGCTAACTTCTTGCTTCCTGGTTCAATTTTCACTTATTCCATTGTCTTCTCTTCACTCCTAGCCATTCCTCTTTGCTTCAACCTTTCTCCAAGCTTTCTTCACCTATCATTTATCAACCAAACTCATCAAAGCTATGCTCAAAATCATGAGATATTCATTCTTTCATAATATGCAACAAATATAGCATAAAACCTCATGAAATGGCATAAATTCATATATGGTTGGTTCAATCAAGGGAAACATGAAAATCTACTCAATTAGCTTGCTTGTGGCTCAAGAAAGTGCATAATTCTAATGAAAACACAAGAAAAAGACTAGCTAAAATGGGCTAGGATGACTTGTCATCACAACACCAAACTTAAGGCTTGCTTGTCCCCAAGCAAGAAAAGATTTATGCTCCAAGGTTCTTTCAATTAAGATGGATTGAGGAACAATTGTAAAGTGCAGTGAGTGAAGTGATCAAGTATCAGTGGGGTGAATTCTAAATCATATGCTCATGCAAGGGCTTCAGTGCTCACTAGTCCTTACATATTGGGAGTCATAGGTCTTAGGATTTTCATCCAAATGGTATCATGGAGGTCTCTTTATATGTAATCACCTTGAAGCAGCTTATAGTTTCTGTGCTTTGGCCTTGACTCTAAGTATCATGTCTCAAAGCGGCTCTTTAGATAAGCTTTCAATCAATACTCCTAAACCAGTTGGTTTTAAGGTATTAGGTGTTAAAGCACCCCTAAGGATTTACTTGCTCAAGCCTCTTTCTTTGACACAACTCAACCACAAGCATTTTACTAGGCTACCAACTCTTTGAGTCATTGTTTCTTCTTTCTTTGCTGCCTAGTAATTGATGCTCAGAGCCTTGGGCCATGTTCTTTTTGTTTTTGCATTTTCTTTTCTTTCTTTTTGTTTTGTTTGCTGCTTCTTGGATCAATAGATTTTTGAGAATCTCCACAATACTTCTTTGAACTTCATGTCCCGTCTATGAGCTCCCATGCAAGTTTTCACAAGCATGCAACCTCAATACATAGTCATACAACTAGAACCACCACTTCTCCTAATCTTTTGCTTGCCTCAAAATTGTTTAATTCCTCAATCTTTCTTTTCAAAGAACTTTCATGTGATGCATTTCTTGGAAATTGAGTGCAAACAAGTTTTGAAGATGAGAATGTTGTGAATGATCAAACATCTTACTTATTGAATTATAAAGAAAGATTATGCTATGCAGGCAGGGGTATATAGAAATAAAACTATACTATGCAGACAGGCAGGGCAATTAAGGATACAATCCAACTTTCAATTACAGCAATATTTGATGCAAAACAATGACTTAACAATACAACCTGCTGGAGTTCACTTGCTTTCCTTCTTCTCATCATCATCATTGCTGTCCTTTATGTTCATCTTTCTCCTTTTTGATGATGTTCAAACCTCCAAAAGCTTGTATGTCATTCTGCAATGATATTGAAAGTTGCTTGTTCCCCAAGCACTTGAAAAATGGTTAGCTTGCATGATTTATTTGTGGGCCTTTGTACTTACTTTGGTGTGGGAACACCAAACTTAGTACCTTGCCAATGCATTAGATTAACCATGTGTGAAACTCTTTTTCTTCTTTTTTCAAAAGCAATAAAACTGAAAACTAGGAAACAGCAAGATGGCTAACTAGTTCATCTAGTATGCTTGAAGCCTACATTATGCAGAAAGTGAGAATGTGTTTTATAATGGGATTTTGGTGAAACACCAAACTTAGAATCCTGCATTCTCCTTTAGATTGTTTTAGTGTGCAACACCAAACTTAGCTTCTTGCATTATAGATAAAACTAATTAACCTTTTTATTAAAATAGTTATGAACAGAAAACTACCTCGGGTTGGGTTGCCTCCCAACAAGCGCTCTTTTATTGTCACTAGCTTGACATCCTTCACTCTGTGCTCATGGAAGTTGAGGCTTCTGTTGCCTTAGGTTTCCTCCTCTTGCTATGGGCTTCCTTCCCTCTGTTTCTCTTTCCATAGCCTTCTTGTGTTCCTCCATGACTCCCTTCTCTTTCAACACAGCATCCTTTTCATGGCTCTTTGGGTTCAAAGTCCCCTTTTTCTCACCCAATTCAGCAAGGTTTTGCACTAATTGTTCCACCTGCCTTTCAAGTCTTCTGAGTGAAGCCTCCTGGTTCTTGCTTATCATCTCTTGATGCTTCTTTATTTCTTCCCGCTCTATTGCCATCATTTCTTGAATTTTGATGGACCTCTCCATCAGCATTTCTAGAATATAGATCCTTTGAAAGGTTGGAAGTGGTTGTGGCAATTGTGGTGGTTGATGAAGGTCATTTTGAGCGAATGGTGAGGTAGGATGGGGTTGGAAGTGTGTGTGATTGTTGTTGTGGGGGTGTGTTTTAAGTTGATTTTTGAAGTTGGGATTGTTGCAGTTGAAGTCCCTTGGTCTTTGGTTTTGGTTCTCAACCCCCCTCCCATTAGAATGAGTTCTCCAAGGTGGATTGTACACATCATTCTGAGGTCTGTTCTGGAGCATACTAGAGTGATTGCTTGGAGCTTGTAGTTGCTCATAGCTTTGTTGCTCATGGTTAATGGCCCCAAAGCTTTGTTCAGCTTGATTACACCCATATGAGCTTTGAGTCAGGTTGTATGTATGTACTACAGCATGTCTCAACTCAGTGATTTTTTTTAGCCATCATATCTAATTGTTGTAGAGTCTGCTGATGCATCTGCTTGTTTTGGCTTATTACTGCACGAGCACCTTCAATTTCTTTCTCTAATGGATGCACTTCTGCCTCTTGCTTAACAATTCTTTGTGATGGGTTAAATTTGACTAGGAGTCCATTCATCAGTTCTTCCCATCCGATAATGCTTCCTTGTGGAAAAGCTTCAAACCATTGGGCAACATCATTCATGGCTATGGATAGTTGCTTCGAACCATGGGTTACATTATCGTCCATGGTGGGGGTATTACTCCCATGATTGCTCGAATTTGTTGAGTTCCCTTCCATGATCTGTACAGTCACAACCAATTCAAGTGAAGATAGAGCATATTCAGGCCAGGATATGATTGAAGGATCAGTTGACACAAAGTATCAAACAGTTGGCAAACTTGAGAGAGAAATGAACGAAAACCACTCCTCTCGTTTGTTTTTCAAGCTATGAAAATCATATTCAGCAGGATGAGCCAAGAAAATTTCACTCTATTGCTAGAATGAGGTTTCTATCAGCTCAGGCAAAATTTCAAACAGTTAGTGGGTTAGCCAAAAATTAAAGAAAAAGTGCTTGATCTAGATCACCACCTCACTTAATCATTGTCAATCTAATCAATCCCCGGCAACGGCGCCAAAAACTTGATGAGTATTTTGGAGGAGAAATAAATCTCTCCAAAAACACCCAAAACTAACCAGCAAGAGTACCGGGTCGCATCAAGTAATAAAAACTCACGGGAGTGAGGTCGATCCCACAGGGATTGAAGGATTGAGCAATTTTAGTTTAGTGATTGATTTAGTCAAGCGAATTGAGTGTTGGTTGGGTGATTTGTGATTTGCAGAATATAAATTGCATTGAAATAAAGAGAACAAGAATTAAATTGCTGAAACGTAAAGAACAAGAAATTAAATAGCAGAAACTTAAAGTGCAAGAAATGTAAATTGCGGAATCTTAAAGTGCAAGAAATGTAAACAGCTGGAATTGTAAAGGGAATTGGGGAATGGATTTGCAGAAATTAACCAAGGAAAAGTTGAATTGCATTAAACAGAAGAGGGAAAGGGAATTGGGATTGAAACAGATCTTGAAGCAGTAAAGTAAATGAACATTAAAAGCAGTAAACAGAGAATTGAAATGGGAAATTAGATCTCAGGACCCAGAGACTAGAAAACCAAGTCTAGATCTCAATGCCTTCCTAGATCCAACAAGAACAAGTGCAAAGAAATTGTAAATTGCAAAGAAATTAGATGAAGAGCAATGAACCGGAAATGAAATTCAATTAACAGTAAAGAAACAGAGAGATCCAAGATTGAGATTGAAACAGAATTTCTTCAATTCTCCAATCCAAGATCCAAGACAAATGTAAAATGAAATTGAAAGCAATGAAAACAAGAAATTAAAGTTCACTCAAGTTCAAAAGCTCTCCGAAAACTGTTATGAAAATTCTAAAAGGAAAGCTCTCTTAATAACTTGAATTCTATTCTATTTATACACTTTCAAAAATGATCTTCAAGCCTTGAGTTGGGCCTTTGTTCTTGGTGGAATTGGGTTGAAAGAGGCCTTGGTTGATTGCTCTTGAAGTTTGAAGAAGAACCAAAGTGAACCAATTGAACCGGTTTTGAGGTTAGCCAAAGTTGGACCAAAAGTTTGAGCCAAAGTTAGGGGTCTAACTTTGGCCCCAACTTTTCATAGCAGCAAGCAAAATTCTTCTGGTATGGACGTTGGAGCCAACGTTAGGGGTCTAACTTTGACCCTAACGTTGGCCTTGCTTAGTGCTAGTGGCGCCAACGTTAGCCTCCAAGTTAGGGGGCTAACGTTGGCGCAAACGTTGGCCTCTCTCCCTTATGTAATTCATGTGCCAACGTTAGCCTCCAAGTTAGGGGGCTAACGTTGGCGCAAACGTTGGCCCTTCCCCCTTTGTGATTCATGTGCCAACGTTAGCCTCCAAGATAGGGGGCTAACGTTGGCGCAAACGTTGGTGCCCAGGGGAGAAACTCTCAAGTTCCAACGTTAGCCTCCAAGTTAGGGGGCTAACGTTGGGGCTAACTTTTGCCTCTTCCTTGAATCTTTATGTGCCAACGTTAGCCTCCAAGTTAGGGGGCTAACGTTGGTGCAAACGTTGGATGGCCAGGGAGAAATTCATGTGCCAACGTTAGCCTCCAAGTTAGGGGGCTAACGTTGGGGCTAACTTCTTGCTTCCTAGTTCAATTTTCACTTATTCCATTGTCTTCTCTTCACTCCTAGCCATTCCTCTTTGCTTCAACCTTTCTCCAAGCTTTCTTCACCTATCATTTATCAACCAAACTCATCAAAGCTATGCTCAAAATCATGAGATATTCATTCTTTCATAATATGCAACAAATATAGCATAAAACCTCATGAAATGGCATAAATTCATATATGGTTGGTTCAATCAAGGGAAACATGAAAATCTACTCAATTAGCTTGCTTGTGGCTCAAGAAAGTGCATAATTCTAATGAAAACACAAGAAAAAGACTAGCTAAAATGGGCTAGGATGACTTGTCATCACTCCTCCGGTTTTTTTCCATAGTTTTTTCCCGTTTTTTTTTTTTTTTTTTTTTTTTTTTTTTTTTTTTTTTTTACGTTGTAGTGACTCTCGTTCTTTAAATGACGTTATCCCGAGGAGGACACCTAAAGGCGAGTCGTAATGACCTCATCTTCGGCAAGCTCCTACGGTTTTTTTCCACAGTTTTTTTTCCGGTTTTTATCCGAGTTTTTTTATTTTATTTTATTTTATTTTTTATTTTTTTTTTACATTGTGCTGACTCTTGTTCTTTAAATGACGTTATCCCGAGGAGGACACCTAAAGGTGAGCCGTAATGGCCTCATCTTTGGCAAGCTTCTCCGGTTTTTTTTCGACAGTTTTTTCTCGTTTTTTTTTCAGTTTTTTTTTTTTTCTTTTTTTTTTTTTTTTATATACATTGTGCTGACTCTTGTTCTTTAAATGACGTTATCCCGAGGAGGACACCTAAAGGCGAGCCGTAATGGCCTCATCTTTGGCAAGCTTCTCCGGTTTTTTCCACAGTTTTTTTCAGTTTTTATTTTTATTTTTATTTTTTTTTACGTTGTACTGACTCTTGTTCTTTAAATGACGTTATCCCGAGGAGGACACCTAAAGGTGAGCCGTAATGGCCTCATCTTTGGCAAGCTTCTCCGGTTTTTTTTCCATAGTTTTTTTCCGTTTTTTTTTCAATTTTTTTTTTACGTTGTGCTGACTCTTGTTCTTTAAATGACGTTATCCCGAGGAGGACACCTAAAGGCGAGCCGTAATGGCCTCATCTTTGGCAAGCTCCTCCGGTTTTTTTCCACAGTTTTTTTTGCCGGTTTTTATCCGAGTTTTTTTTTTTTTTTACGTTGTGCTGACTCCTGTTCTTTAAATGACGTTATCCCGAGGAGGACACCTAAAGGCGAGCCGTAATGGCCTCATCTTTGGCAAGCTTCTCCGGTTTTTTTTCCATAGTTTTTTTCCGTTTTTTTTTTTAGTTTTTCTTTTTCAGTTTTTTTTTTATTTTTTTTTACGTTGTGCTGACTCTTGTTCTTTAAATGACGTTATCCCGAGGATGACACCTAAAGGCGAGCCGTAATGGCCTCATCTTTGGCAAGCTTCTCCGGTTTTTTTCCACAGTTTTTTTCTGTTTTCTTTTTTTTTTTTTTGTGCTCACTCTCGTTCTTTAAACGACGCTATCCTGAGGAGGACACCTAAAGGCGAGCCGTCATGGCCTCATCTTCGGCAAGCTCCTCCGGTTTTTTTCCACAGTTTTTTTCCGTTTTTTTTTTCAGTTTTTTTTTTTTTACGTTGTGCTGACTCTCGTTCTTTAAACGACGCTATCCTGAGAAGGACACCTAAAGGCGAGCCGTAATGACCTCATCTTCGTCAAGCTCCTCCGGTTTTTTTCCACAGTTTTTTTTGCCGGTTTTTATCCGAGTTTTTTTTTTTTTTTTTTTACGTTGTGCTGACTCTTGTTCTTTAAATGACGTTATCCCGAGGAGGACACCGAAAGGCGAGCCGTAATGGCCTCATCTTTGGCAAGCTCCTCCGGTTTTTTTTCCATAGTTTTTTTCTGTTTTTTTTTCAGTTTTTTTTTTCAGTTTTTTTTTTTTTGTTTTTTTTACGTTGTGCTGACTCTTGTTCTTTAAATGATGTTATCCCG
>NC_142437.1:56995000-57010000 GCF_059453495.1 Arachis ipaensis | reverse complement strand
CGTTCTTTAAACGACGCTATCCTGATGAGGACACCTAAAGGCGAGCCGTCATGGCCTCATCTTCGGCAAGCTCCTCCGGTTTTTTTCCACAGTTTTTTTCCGTTTTTTTTTTCAGTATTTATTTATTTATTTATTTATTATTATTATTATTATTATTTATTTTTTTTTTTTTACGTTGTGCTGACTCTCGTTCTTTAAACGACGCTATCCTGAGGAGGACACCTAAAGGCGAGCCGTAATGACCTCATCTTCGGCAAGCTCCTCCGGTTTTTTTCCACAGTTTTTTTTCCAGTTTTTATCCAAGTTTTTTTTTTTTTTTTTTTTTTTTTTTTTTTTTTTTTTTTTACATTTTGCTGACTCTTGTTCTTTAAATGACGTTATCCCGAGGAGGACACCTAAAGGCGAGCCGTAATGGCCTCATCTTTTGCAAGCTTCTCCGGTTTTTTTTCCACAGTTTTTTCCCGTTTTTTTTCCGTTTTTTTTTTTTTTTTTTTTTTTTTTTTTTTTTAATACATTGTGCTGACTCTTGTTCTTTAAATGACGTTATCCCGAGGAGGACACCTAAAGGCGAGCCGTAATGGCCTCATCTTCGGCAAGCTCCTCCGTTTTTTTTCCACAATTTTTTTCTGTTTTTTTTTTCAGGTTTTTTTTTATTTTTTTATTTTTTTTTTAAGTTGTGCTGACTCTCGTTCTTTAAACGACGCTGTCCTGAGGAGGACACCTAAAGGCGAGCCGTAATGACCTCATCTTCGGCAAGCTCCTCCGGTTTTTTTCCACAGTTTTTTTTCTGGTTTTTATGCGAGTTTTTTTTATTTTATTTTATTTTATTTTATTTTTTTTTACATTCTGCTGACTCTTGTTCTTTAAATGACGTTATCCCGAGGTGGACACCTAAAGGCGAGCCGTAATGGCCTCATCTTTGGCAAGCTTCTCCGGTTTTTTTTCCACAGTTTTTTCCCGTTTTTTTTTTCAGTTTTTTTTTTTTTTTTTTTTTTTTTTTTTTTTTTTTTGCTGACTCTTGTTCTTTAAATGACGTTATCCCGAGGAGGACACCTAAAGGCGAGTCGTAATGGCCTCATCTTTGGCAAGCTTCTCCGGTTTTTTTCCACGGTTTTTTTTGTTTTTTTTTCTTTTTTTTTACGTTGTGCTGACTCTTGTTCTTTAAATGACGTTATCCCGAAGAGGACACCTATAGGCTAGCCGTAATGGCCTCATCTTTGGCAAGCTCCTCCAGTTTTTTTTCACAGTTTCTTTTGCCGGTTTTTATCCGATTTTTTTTTTTATATACGTTGTGCTGACTCTTGTTCTTTAAATGACGTTATGCCGAGGAGGACACCTAAAGGCGAGCCGTAATGGCCTCATCTTTGGCAAGCTTCTCCGGTTTTTTTTCCATAGTTTTTTTCCGTTTTTTTTTTCAGTTTTTCTTTTTCAGTTTTTTTTTTTTTTTTTTTGTGCTGACTCTTGTTCTTTAAATGACGTTATCCCGAGGAAGACATCTAAAGGCGAGCCGTAAAGGCCTAATCTTTGGCAAGCTTCTCCGGTTTTTTTTTCCATAGTTTTTTTCCGTTTTTTTTTTCTTTTTTTTTTTTTTTTTTTTTTACTTTGTGCTGACTCGTGTTCTTTAAATGACGTTATCCCGAGGAGGACACCTAAAGGCGAGCCGTAGTGGCCTCATCTTTGGCAAGCTTCTCCAGTTTTTTTTCCACAGTTTTTTCCCGTTTTTTTCCGTTTTTTTTTCAGTTTTTTTTTTTTTTTTTTTATGTTGTGCTGACTCTCATTCTTTAAATGACGTTATTCCGAGGAGGACACCTAAAGGCGAGCCGTAATGGCCACATCTTTGGCAAGCTTCTCCGGTTTTTTTTCCACAGTTTTTTTCCGTTTTTTTTTTTGTGCTCACTCTCGTTCTTTAAACGACGCTATCCTGATGAGGACACCTAAAGGCGAGCCGTCATGGCCTCATCTTCGGCAAGCTCCTCCGGTTTTTTTCCGTTTTTTTTTCAGTATTTATTTATTTATTTATTTATTTTTTTTTTTTTTACGTTGTGCTGACTCTCGTTCTTTAAACGACGCTATCTTGAGGAGGACACCTAAAGGCGAGCCGTAATGACCTCATCTTCGGCAAGCTCCTCCGTTTTTTTTCCACAGTTTTTTTTTTTCGGTTTTTATCCGAGATTTTTTTTTTTTTTACATTGTGCTGACTCTTGTTCTTTAAATGACGTTATCCCGAGGAGGACACCTAAAGGCGAGCCGTAATGGCCTCATCTTTTGCAAGCTTCTTCGGATTTTTTTCCACTGTTTTTTCCCGTTTTTTTCCGTTTTTTTTTTTTTTTTTTTTTTTTTTTTTTTTTTTTTTTACATTGTGCTGACTTTTGTTCTTTAAATGACGTTATCCCGAGGAGGACACCTAAAGGCGAGCCGTAATGGCCTCATCTTCGGCAAGCTCCTCCGGTTTTTTTCCACAGTTTTTTTCCGTTTTTTTTTTCAGGTTTTTTTTTTATTTTTTTTATATTTTTTTTAAGTTGTGCCGACTCTCGTTCTTTAATCGACGCTATCCTGAGGAGGACACCTAAAGGCGAGCCGTAATGACCTCATCTTCGGCAAGCTCCTCCGGTTTTTTTCCACAGTTTTTTTTTCGGTTTTTATCCGAGTTTTTTTATTTTATTTTATTTTATTTTATTTTTTATTTTTTTTACATTGTGCTGACTCTTGTTCTTTAAATGACGTTATCCTGAGGAGGACACCTAATGGCGAGCCGTAATGGCCTCATCTTTGGCAAGCTTCTCCGGTTTTTTTCCACAGTTTTTTTCGGTTTTTTTTTTCTTTTTTTTTTTTACGTTGTGCTGACTCTCGTTCTTTAAACGACGCTATTGATGACAAGTCATCTTAGTCTAGTTTCACTAGTCTTTTTCTTTTATTTTCATTAGAATTATGCACTTTCTTGAACCATAAGCAAGCTAATTGAGTAGATTTTCATGTTTCCCTTGATTGAATCAACCATATATGAATTCATGCCATTTCATGAGGTTTTATGCTATATTTGTTGCATATTATGAAAGAATGAATATCTCATGATTTTGAGCATAGCTTTGATGTGTTTGGTTGATTAATGATAGGTGAAGAAAGCTTGGAGAAAGGTTGAAGCAAGAAGGGATGGCTAGGAGTGAAGAGAGGACAATGGAATAAGTGAAATTGAACCAGGAAGCAAAAAGCTGGACCTAAAGTTAGCATCAAACTTTTGCACAAACTTTTGGTTGAAAAGTTAGCCCCAACGTTAGCCCCCTAACTTGGAGGCTAACGTTGGAACTTGAAAATTCTCCCCTGGGCTCCAAAAGTTTGCGCCAACGTTAGCCCCCTAACTTTGAGGCTAACGTTGGCACATGAATTTCTCCCCTGGGCACCAAAAGTTTGCGCCAACGTTAGCCCCCTAACTTTGAGGCTAACGTTGGCACATGAATTCCTCCCTGGCCATCCAACGTTTGCGCCAACGTTAGACCCCTAACTTGGAGGCTAACGTTGGCACATGAAAATACAAGGGAGAGGGGCAAAAGTTTGCGCCAATGTTAGCCCCCTAACTTGGTGGCTAACGTTGGCGCCACTAGCACACAAGGAAAGGCAAACGTTAGGGTCAAAGTTAGACCCCTAACGTTGGCACCAACGTTCATACCAGTAAATTGTGCTAGCTGATATGAAAAGTTGGAGCCAAAGTTAGACCCCTAACTTTAGCTCCAACTTTTGGTCCAACTTTTGCTAACCTTAAAACCGGTTCAATTGGTTCACTTCGGTTCTTCTCCAAACTTCAAGAGCAATCAACCAAGGCCTCTTTCAACCCAATTCCACCAAGAGCAAAGGCCCAACTCAAGGCTTGAAGATCATTTGAAGAAAGTGTATAAATAGGATAGAATTCAAGTTCTTCGGGGAGCTTTCCTTTTGGAATTTTTATAATAGTTTTCGGAGAGCTTTTTATATTGAGTGAACTTTAATTTCTTTGTCTTGGGGAAGGAGAATTCACTTCTCTTCCTCTTAGTTTTATTGCTTTCAATTTCAATTACACTTGTCTTGGATCTTGGGTTGGAGATTTGAAGAAATTCTGTTTCAAACTCATCCTTGGATCTCTCTGTTTATTTACTGCTTAATTGAATTTCCGTTTCTATTACTTGCTTCTCATCTAATTTCCTTGCAATTTACAATTTCCTTGCCATTGTTCTTATTGGATCTAGGAAGGCATTGAGATCTAGACTTAGTTTTCTAGTCTCTGGGTCCTGAGATCCAAATCTCTAATTTACATTCTGTTTACTGCTTTATATGTTCATTTACTTTTCTGCTTCATATCCGATCCAACCCCAATTCCCTTTTACTTTTCTGTCTGATGCAATTTTTCCTTGTTTAATTTCTGCAAATCCACGTCCCAATCCCCTTTACATTTCAAGCAATTTACATTCCTTGCACTTTAAGATTCCGCAATTTACATTTCTTGCAATCTAAGTTTCTGCCATTTAATTTCTTGTTCCTTAAGATTCAGCAATTTAATTTCCTGTTCTCTCTACTTTCATGCAATTTACATTCTGCAAATCACAAATCACCCAACCAACACTCAATTCACTTGACTAAATCAACCACTAAACTAAAATTGCTCAATCCTTCAATCCCTGTGGGATCGACCTCACTCCCGTGAGTTTTTATTACTTGATACGACCCGGTGCACTTGCCGGTTAGATTTGTGTGTTTTGGGAGAAATTTATTTTTCCTCCAAAATATCTCATCAAGTTTTTGGCGCCGTTGCCGGGGATTGATTAGATTGACAATGATTAAGTGAGGTGGTAATCTAGATCAAGCACTTTTTCTTTAATTTTGATTAACCCACTAACTGTTTGATTTTTTGCTTAAACTAACTAACACTTCAATCTGGCAGTAAATTGAAGTGTCACTGGTTTTGTGCATTTCTCATGCTCTGCTTGTATGTCAGGTACAAGAAGAACTATACCCAATTTTCATGAACAAGACGAAAGAACTCTCAGGAGGTTAAGAAGAGCTGAAAGAGGGAAAAATATTGTTGGAGAAGAGGAATCAGACGAAGAATTCCAAGAGATGGAGGAACATTTAACCAATCCACCAGGTGGAGAAGACAACAACAATGGCAACCCACCCCAGAGGAGAGTTTTGGCTTCCTATACCTTTGCAAATACTAGACATTGTGGGAGCAGCATCTTGGCTCCAAATGTCAATGCTAACAATTTTGAACTCAAGCCACAACTCATCACTTTGGTTCAGAACAATTGCTCTTTTGGTGGAGGACCACTTGAGGACCCACACTAACATTTATCCACTTTCTTGAGGATATGCAACACTGTCAAAACTAATGGAGTGCCCCCTGACAGCTACAAACTGATGCTATTCCCCTTTTCTCTCAGGGACAAGGCCACTCAATGGTTGGAATCCTTTCCAAGGGACAGCATCAACAACTGGGATGATTTGGTAACCAAGTTTCTTGCCAAGTTTTATCCACCTCAGAGGATTATAAGGTTAAAGGCTGAGGTTCAAACATTTACACAAATGGAGGCCGAACCCATCTATGAGGCATGGGAAAGGTACAAGGCTCTGATCAGAAAATGTCCCCCTGCCATGTTTAATGAGTGGGAGAAGCTTCAAAACTTCTATGAAGGTTTAACACTGAAATCCCAGGAAGCTTTGGATCATTCAGCTGGAGGTTCCTTGCAACTCATGAAAACTGCAGAAGAGGCTCAAGAACTCATTGATATGGTGTCCAACAACCAATATTTCTTTGCTCATCAAAGAGGCCGCCAACCATCACAAAGAAGAGGAGTAATGGAGCTAGAAGGAGTGGATTCAATCCTAGCTCAAAACAAGATGATGCAGCAGCAAATTCAACAACAATTTGAGCAAATGGCCAAGAGGATTGATAGTCTCCAAGTTGCAGCAGTTAACACTAGCCAACCATCAACCACATGGGGACAGAGTGAAGAAACTCAAGAAGAACAACAACAAGAGCAAGTACAGTATATGCACAACCAAGGACCAAATAAAGTGTATGGTGATACATACAATCCATCCTGGAAGAACCACCCAAACCTCAGATGGGGAGATAACCATACCAAAAACCAACAACCATGGCAGAGGAACTCAAACCAACACAACCCAAGAAGCAACCAAAACCACAACCAGCAGCAGACTAACCAAAACCCCTACAGAAAACCTCAAAACAACTACCCCAACCTCAACCAATACCAATCTAATAACCAACCCACCAACCAAAATGCCTACCATCCACCACCCACATCTCATAACCCACCTCAAGTATCACCTGAAGCCCAAAGAATCACTCACTTGGAGGCCATGATAGACAAAATGTTGAAACACCAGGAAATGGTAACCAAGAATCAGGAAGCCTCCCTGAAGAGCCTAGAGAGACAGATGGGGCAACTCTCCAAGCAAGTATCTGTTGAGAGACCTTCAAACTCACTGCCCAGTGACACAATTCCAAATCCCAAGGAGGAATGCAAGGCAATACAATTAAGGAGTGGGAGAACATTGATAAGCAACAATGACACTACAAGGAAGCAAGCAGAGAACATCAAAGAACCAACGGAGGATGAGAATCAAACAAAGGCAGATGAGGCTAAGGAGCAAGTTGTGATGCCAAACAAAGGCACTGAGAAACTTAAAGAGAAAGATAACCAGCCACATAGCTCAAAGGAAGTAGCTCAGGGACAGCAGCAAATAGGAAAGAGCATCACACCTCCACTGCCATATCCCCAGAGGTTCAACAAAGAGGTTAAAAACCATCTTTTCACAAATTCCTTGAGATTTTTAAGAAGCTGGAAATAAATATTCCCTTGGCTGAAGCACTTGAGCAAATGCCTCTATATTCCAAATTTCTGAAGGATCTTATCAACAAGAAAAGAAGCTGGGATGAGAAAGAAACCATAATGATTACTGAGGAATGCAGGGCCTTGATTCAAAAGGGGCTTCCTCCCAAGCTTGAGGACCCAGGGAGCTTCCTGTTGCCTTGCATCATTGGGGAATTGACCATCACTAAAGCAATGTGCGATCTCGGAGCAAGTATTAACTTAATACCATCTTCCTTGGTGAAAAAGCTGCATATAAAGGAAGTCAAACCGGTAAAGATGACTCTAGAGTTGGTAGATAAATCAATGGTGCACCCCAGGGGTGTAATTGAAAATCTGTTGGTCAAGGTGGACAGTTTTATATACCCTGCTGATTTTGTGGTTCTAGATTCAGACAAGGATGATGGTGACTCTGTTATACTGGGAAGGCCATTCTTGGCCACTGCTAGAGCTATCATAGACGTAGAGCAAGGAGAACTAACTCTCAGGATGCATGATAAGAGTGTCACTCTGAAAGTAGTACCAGAAGCGCAGTTCAGTGATGAGAAGAAAGATTATATGGAACTCGACAAGGAAGAATCACAGTTAACGAAAGAAAGCAACAAGGTGATTCACAGCAACATCCCAAAGCAAGAAGAAGATAATGCAGCATGGGAAGAAGAAAAAGAACTTGTACAGAGCAATGAAGAGATTCATGAAAGCATTGATGTGTTAGTTATCAAGAAGAAGAATCCCAAAATGAAGCCCACTTGCAAGCAGAAAGGATCAATAAGAAGAAGGAAGAATAATAAAAACAGAATCAAAAAGGGTTGGAAGAACAAAAAAATTCCAACAGAAGGGCTCTCCAAAGGTGACAAAGTGCAGTTAGTCTATCAACAACTGGGAGCAAGCCAACAGATTGATGATTACTATACTGTGAGCAAAATACTCTCACTAGAACATGCTGAGATAGAACACTAAGGAACAAAGAAGAAGCTCACAATCAGAGGGGACAAGTTGAGGCACTATAACCATCAACCACCATGAAAGAAAGCCCCAATGTCAAGCTAGTGACATTAAAAGAGCGCTTGTTGGGAGGCAACCCAACCTGAGGTAGTTTTCTTTTCATAGCTATTTCAATAAAAAGGTTAAATGATTGGTATGTATTGCAAGGAGCTAAGTTTGGTGTTTCACACCAAAACAATTTAAGGGAGAATAAAGGATTCTAAGTTTGGTGTTCCACCAAAATCTCACTTAAAAGCACATTCTCACCTTCTGCACAAAGGGTTACTAGCTCCAAGCAATCTGATAAATCATTTAATCATTGTCTGTTTCTAGTTTTTAGTTTTATTACCTTTAGCAAAGACTTAGGCTTTCACATATGGTTATGCATAAGAAACATGGCAAGGGACTAAGTTTGGTGTTCACACACCAAAGTAAGTTCAAACGCCTACAAGAAAGTCTTGCACACTAACCAGTCATCTAAGGGCTTGAGAAACAAGCAACTTCCATTAACACTGCAGGAATTCAATCACTCTCTTGGGAGGACTACACACCATTAGCTGAGAGAAAGAAGAAGAAGCCACCAAGAGGTTGTATTGTCACTTAACTCCATCAGCATTGAATTGCTCTAAATTGGAAGTGTGAATATGCCCATCTTAACAGTAACTGTTAGTGTAGTAGTCTGTACATCATTTCTGTTTCAATTTAAAATAAGTAAGCTAGTCTATGTGTGTGCTTGTGTGTTTACTTTCACTGAACAAAAAGTATGTTTTGTCCCCTGCATCTTTAATCCAATAAAAGAAATGTTTGAATGAGAAGTAAGATAGTCTCTGTTAGATAGAAGTAGAATAAAAGTAAGTGGTGGTATGTGTGTGGTTGTATAATAGCTCACTTTTAGTGAATAAAGAGCTAGGATATCTCTTTCTAAGTAAAGAGTGGCCTACTGTCTATGAATCTCAATTAAAAAAAAAATCCTTGGTTAAAAAGAAAAACAAAAAGAAAGAAAGAAAAGAAATAGCCAAAAAGTGGCAGAACAAAAGGAAACAAAAAGAAACAAAGCTGGACACCAATAGCTTGAACCTTAAAATATATGCCTGTGATGTCTTTGTACTAGGATCTGCTTGGATTAGTAAGCTCTTAGGAGTGCATCAACACTCGGTGACTTGGGTTAACTAATCCGGGATCATCAGCTGAGAGTCCACTATCAAGAGCAACCTAACTACAAGGCATTTAGTAACCCAAAGAGGTGCTGGGCATCAATGTTTTAAGAAGGAATGTGAGCCAAGTGTCTATGGTGAATAATGTGTCAAGTATAAAGAAAAGAAAATGGACTTGCTACACATGACACTCAAATAAAGCTTATGAACAAAGTAATAGCCAAGGATAAAGGAATAATGAGAGGTCATAGCAGTGTGTTACTTGAAGCTTGAAGGAGACTTTCTAGGCCTAGAAGTCAATAAGAAGTGAGTATTTGCATATCCACACAAAACCCCATGAACTATCAATAATACTCTGCTAGCATGAACATCCTCTTCCATTTCATCTTTTCTTCTCAATAAATCATTCCTTGCTTGGGGACAAGCAAGTTTTAAGTTTGGTGTTGTGATGACAAGTCATCTTAGTCTAGTTTCACTAGTCTTTTTCTTTTATTTTCATTAGAATTATGCACTTTCTTGAACCATAAGCAAGCTAATTGAGTAGATTTTCATGTTTCCCTTTATTGAATCAACCATATATGAATTCATGCCATTTCATGAGGTTTTATGCTATATTTGTTGCATATTATGAAAGAATGAATATCTCATGATTTTGAGCATAGCTTTGATGTGTTTGGTTGATTAATGATAGGTGAAGAAAGCTTGGAGAAAGGTTGAAGCAAGAAGGGATGGCTAGGAGTGAAGAGAGGACAATGGAATAAGTGAAATTGAACCAGAAAACAAAAAGCTGGACCTAAAGTTAGCATCAAACTTTTGCACAAACTTTTGGTTGAAAAGTTAGCCCCAACGTTAGCCCCCTAACTTGGAGGCTAACGTTGGAACTTGAAAATTCTCCCCTGGGCTCCAAAAGTTTGCGCCAACGTTAGCCCCCTAACTTTGAGGCTAACGTTGGCACATGAATTTCTCCCCTGGGCACCAAAAGTTTGCGCCAACGTTAGCCCCCTAACTTTGAGGCTAACGTTGGCACATGAATTCCTCCCTGGCCATCCAACGTTTGCGCCAACGTTAGACCCCTAACTTGGAGGCTAACGTTGGCACATGAAAATACAAGGGAGAGGGGCAAAAGTTTGCGCCAACGTTAGCCCCCTAACTTGGTGGCTAACGTTGGCGCCACTAGCACACAAGGCAAGGCCAACGTTAGGGTCAAAGTTAGACCCCTAACGTTGGCACCAACGTTCATACCAGTAAATTGTGCTAGCTGATATGAAAAGTTGGAGCCAAAGTTAGACCCCTAACTTTAGCTCCAACTTTTGGTCCAACTTTTGCTAACCTCAAAACCGGTTCAATTGGTTCACTTCGGTTCTTCTCCAAACTTCAAGAGCAATCAACCAAGGCCTCTTTCAACCCAATTCCACCAAGAGCAAAGGCCCAACTCAAGGCTTGAAGATCATTTGAAGAAAGTGTATAAATAGGATAGAATTCAAGTTCTTCGGGGAGCTTTCCTTTTGGAATTTTTATAATAGTTTTCGGAGAGCTTTTTATATTGAGTGAACTTTAATTTCTTTGTCTTGGGGAAGGAGAATTCACTTCTCTTCCTCTTAGTTTTATTGCTTTCAATTTCAATTACACTTGTCTTGGATCTTGGGTTGGAGATTTGAAGAAATTCTGTTTCAAACTCATCCTTGGATCTCTCTGTTTATTTACTGCTTAATTGAATTTCCGTTTCTATTACTTGCTTCTCATCTAATTTCCTTGCAATTTACAATTTCCTTGCCATTGTTCTTATTGGATCTAGGAAGGCATTGAGATCTAGACTTAGTTTTCTAGTCTCTGGGTCCTGAGATCCAAATCTCCAATTTACATTCTGTTTACTGCTTTATATGTTCATTTACTTTTCTGCTTCATATCCGATCCAACCCCAATTCCCTTTTACTCTTCTGTCTGATGCAATTTTTCCTTGTTTAATTTCTGCAAATCCACGTCCCAATCCCCTTTACATTTCAAGCAATTTACATTCCTTGCACTTTAAGATTCCGCAATTTACATTTCTTGCAATCTAAGTTTCTGCCATTTAATTTCTTGTTCCTTAAGATTCAGCAATTTAATTTCCTGTTCTCTCTACTTTCATGCAATTTACATTCTGCAAATCACAAATCACCCAACCAACACTCAATTTGCTTGACTAAATCAACCACTAAACTAAAATTGCTCAATCCTTCAATCCCTGTGGGATCGACCTCACTCCCGTGAGTTTTTATTACTTGATACGACCCGGTGCACTTGCCGGTTAGATTTGTGTGTTTTGGGAGAAATTAATTTTTCACCAAAATACTCATCAGCTATCCTGAGGAGGACACCTAAAGGCGAGCCGTAATGACCTCATCTTCGGCAAGCTCCTCCGATTTTTTTCCACAGTTTTTTTTCCGGTTTTTATCCGAGTTTTTTTTTTTTTTACCTTGTGCTGATTCTTGTTCTTTAAATGACGTTATCCCGAGGAGGACACCTAAAGGCGAGCCGTAATGGCCTCATCTTTGGCAAGCTTCTCCGGTTTTTTTTCCATAGTTTTTTTCCGTTTTTTTTTTTCAATTTTTTTTTTTTACGTTGTGCTGACTCTTGTTCTTTAAATGACGTTATCCCAAGGAGGACACCTAAAGGCGAGCCGTAATGGCCTCATCTTCGGCAAGTTCCTCCGGTTTTTTTTCCATGGTTTTTTTTCGTTTTTTTTTTTTTTTTTTATACGTTGTGCTGACTCTTGTTCTTTAAATGACGTTATCCCGAGGAGGACACCTAAAGGCGAGCCGTAATGGCCTCATCTTTGGCAAGCACCTCCGGTTTTTTTTCCACAGTTTTTTTTGCCGGTATTTATCCGAGTTTTTTTTTTTTTTTTTTTTTTTTTTTTTTTTTTTTTTTTTTTTTTTTTTTTACGTTGTGCTGACTCTTGTTCTTTAAATGACGTTATCCCGAGGAGGACACCTAAAGGCGAGCCGTAATGGCCTCATCTTTGGCAAGCTTCTCCGGTTTTTTTTCCATAGTTTTTTTTCGTTTTTTTTTTTTTTTTTACATTGTGCTGACTCTTGTTCTTTAAATGACGTTATCCCGAGGAGGACACCTAAAGGCGAGCCGTAATGGCCTCATCTTTGGCAAGCTCCTCCGGTTTTTTTCCACAGTTTTTTTTGCCGGTGTTTTATCCGAGTTTTTTTTTTTTTTTGTGTGCTGACTCTTGCTCTTTAAATGACGTTATCCCGAGGAGGACACCTAAAGGCGAGCCGTAATGGCCTCATCTTTGGCAAGCTTCTCCGGTTTTTTTTCCATAGTTTTTTTCCATTTTTTTTCAGTTTTTTTTTTTTTTACGTTGTGCTGACTCTTGTTCTTTAAATGACGTTATCCCGAGGAGGACACCGAAAGGCGAGCCGTAATGGCCTCATCTTTGGCAAGCTCCTCCGGTTTTTTTCCACAGTTTTTTTTTCCGGTTTTTATCCGAGTTATTTTTATTTATTTTTTTTTTTTTACGTTGTGCTGACTCTTGTTCTTTAAATGACGTTATCCCGAGGAGGACACCTAAAGGCGAGCCGTAATGGCCTTATCTTTGGCAAGCTTCTCCGGTTTTTTTCCATAGTTTATTTCCGGTTTTTTTTTTTTTTTTTTTAACGTTGTGCTGACTCTCGTTCTTTAAACGACACTATCCTGAGGAGGACACCTAAAGGCGAGCCGTAATGGCCTTATCTTCGGCAAGCTCCTCCGGTTTTTTCCACAGTTTTTTTTTTTTTTTTTTTTTTTTTTTTTTTTTTTTTACGTTGTGCTGACTCTTGTTCTTTAAATGACGTTATCCCGAGGAGGACACCTAAAGGCGAGCCGTAATGGCCTCATCTTTGGCAAGCTTCTCCGGTTTTTTTTCCATAGTTTTTTTCCGTTTTTTTTTCAATTTTTTTTTTTTTTTACGTTGTGCTGACTCTTATTCTTTAAATGACGTTATCCCGAGGAGGACACCTAAAGGCGAGCCGTAATGGCCTCATCTTCGGCAAGCTCCTCCGGTTTTTTTCCACAGTTTTTTTCCGGCTTTTTTCCATTTTTTTTTCCGTTTTTTTTTTTTTTTTTTTTTTTTTTTTTTTTTTTTTTTTTTTTTTTTTTTTTTTTTTTTTTAACGTTGTGCTGACTCTTGTTCTTTAAATGACGTTATCCCGAGGAAGACACCTAAAGGCGAGCCGTAATGGCCTCATCTTTGGCAAGCACCTCCGGTTTTTTTTCCACAGTTTTTTTTGCCTGTTTTTATCCGAATTTTTTTTTTTTTTTTTTTTTTTGTGCTGACTCTTGTTCTTTAAATGACGTTATCCCGAGGAGGACACCTAAAGGCGAGCCGTAATGGCCTCATCTTTGGCAAGCTTCTCCGGTTTTTTTTCCATAGTTTTTTTCCGTTTTTTTTTTTTTTTTTTTTTTTATACATTATGCTGACTCTTGTTCTTTAAATGACGTTATCCCGAGGAGGACACCTAAAGGCGAGCCGTAATGGCCTCATCTTTGGCAAGCTTCTCCGGTTTTTTTTCCATAGTTTTTTTTCGTTTTTTTTTTTTTTTTTTTTTTTTTTTTTTTTTTTTACATTGTGCTGACTCTTGTTCTTTAAATGACGTTATCTCGAGGAGGACACCTAAAGGCGAGCCGTAATGGCCTCATCTTTGGCAAGCTCCTCCGGTTTTTTTCCACAGTTTTTTTTGCCGGTGTTTTATCCGAGTTTTTTTTTTTTTTTGTGTGCTGACTCTTGTTCTTTAAATGACGTTATCCCGAGGAGGACACCGAAAGGCGAGCCGTAATGGCCTCATCTTTGGCAAGCTCCTCCGGTTTTTTTCCACAGTTTTTTTTTCCGGTTTTTATCCGAGTTATTTTTATTTATTTTTTTTTTTTACGTTGTGCTGACTCTTGTTCTTTAAATGACGTTATCCCGAGGAGGACACCTAAAGGCGAGCCGTAATGGCCTTATCTTTGGCAAGCTTCTCCGGTTTTTTTCCATAGCTTATTTCCGGTTTTTTTTTTTTTTTTTTTTTTTTAACGTTGTGCTGACTCTCGTTCTTTAAACGACGCTATCCTGAGGAGGACACCTAAAGGCGAGCCGTAATGGCCTTATCTTCGGCAAGCTCCTCCGGTTTTTTCCACAGTTTTTTTTTTTTTTTACGTTGTGCTGACTCTTGTTCTTTAAATGACGTTATCCCGAGGAGGACACCTAAAGGCGAGCCGTAATGGCCTCATCTTTGGCAAGCTTCTCCGGTTTTTTTTCCATAGTTTTTTTCCATTTTTTTTTCAATTTTTTTTTTTTTTTACGTTGTGCTGACTCTTGTTCTTTAAATGACGTTATCCCGAGGAGGACACCTAAAGGCGAGCCGTAATGGCCTCATCTTCGGCAAGCTCCTCCGGTTTTTTTCCACAGTTTTTTTCCGGCTTTTTTCCATTTTTTTTCCGTTTTTTTTTTTTTTTTTTTTTTTTTTTTTTTTTTTACGTTGTGCTGACTCTTGTTCTTTAAATGACGTTATCCCGAGGAAGACACCTAAAGGCGAGCCGTAATGGCCTCATCTTTGGCAAGCACCTCCGGTTTTTTTTCCACAGTTTTTTTTGCCTGTTTTTATCCGAGTTTTTCTTTTTTTTTTTTTTTGTGCTGACTCTTGTTCTTTAAATGACGTTATCCCGAGGAGGACACCTAAAGGCGAGCCGTAATGGCCTCATCTTTGGCAAGCTTCTCCGGTTTTTTTTCCATAGTTTTTTTCCGTTTTTTTTTTTTTTTTTTTTTTTTTTTTTATACATTATGCTGACTCTTGTTCTTTAAATGACGTTATCCCGAGGAGGACACCTAAAGGCGAGCCGTAATGGCCTCATCTTTGGCAAGCTCCTCCGGTTTTTTTCCACAGTTTTTATCCGAGTTTTTTTTTTTTTTTTTTTTACGTTGTGCTGACTCTTGTTCTTTAAATGACGTTATCCCGAGGAGGACACCTAAAGGCGAGCCGTAATGGCCTCAT
>NC_142437.1:56982500-56985000 GCF_059453495.1 Arachis ipaensis | reverse complement strand
ACGTTGTGCTGACTCTTGTTCTTTAAATGACGTTATCCCGAGGAGGACACCTAAAGGCGAGCCGTAATGGCCTCATCTTCGGCAAGCTCCTCCGATTTTTTTCCACAGTTTTTTCCGGCTTTTTTCCGTTTTTATTTCAGTTTTTTTTTTTTTTTACGTTGTGCTGACTCTTGTTCTTTAAATGACATTATCCCGAGGAGGACACCTAAAGGCGAGCCGTAATGGCCTCATCTTTGGCAAGCTCCTCCGGTATTTTTCCACAGTTTTTTTTGCCGGTTTTTATCCGAGTTTTTTTTTTTTTTTATTTACGTTGTGCTGACTCTTGTTCTTTAAATGACGTTATCCCGAGGAGGACACCTAAAGGCGAGCCGTAATGGCCTCATCTTTGGCAAGCTCCTCCGGTTTTTTTCCACAGTTTTTTTTTGCCGGTTTTTATCCGAGTTTTTTTTTTTTTTTTTTTTTTACGTTGTGCTGACTCTTGTTCTTTAAATGACGTTATCCCGAGGAGGACACATAAAGGCGAGCCGTAATGGCCTCATCTTTGGCAAGCTTCTCCGGTTTTTTTTCCATAGTTTTTTTCTGTTCTTTTTTTCAGTTTTTCTTTTTCAGTTTTTTTTTTTTTTTTTGTGCTGACTCTTGTTCTTTAAATGACGTTATCCCGAGGAGGACACCTAAAGGCGAGCCGTAATGGCTTCATCTTTGGCAAGCTTCTCCGATTTTTTTTCAATAGTTTTTTTTCCTTTTTTTTTTTTTTTTTTTTTTTTACGTTGTGCTGACTCTCGTTCTTTAAATGACGTTATCCCAAGGAGGACACCTAAAGGCGAGCCGTAATGGCCTCATCTTTGGCAAGCTTCTCCGGTTTTTTTCCACAGTTTTTTTCCGTTTTCTTTTTTTTTTTTTTTGTGCTCACTCTCGTTTTTTAAACGACGCTATCCTGAGGAGGACACCTAAAGGCGAGCCGTCATGGCCTCATCTTCGGCAAGCTCCTCCGGTTTTTTTCCACAGTTTTTTTCCGTTTTTTTTTTTAAGTTTTTTTTTTTTTTTTTTTTTTTTTTTTTTTTTTTTTTTTTTTTTTTTTACGTTGTGCTGACTCTCGTTCTTTAAACGACGCTATGCTGAGGAGGACACCTAAAGGCGAGCCGTAATGACCTCATCTTCGTCAAGCTCCTCCGGTTTTTTTCCACAGTTTTTTTTGCCGGTTTTTATCCGAGTTTTTTTTTTTTTTTACGTTGTGCTGACTCTTGTTATTTAAATGACGTTATCCCGAGGAGGACACCTAAAGGCGAGCCGTAATCGCCTCATCTTTGGCAAGCTTCTCCGGTTTTTTTCCATAGTTTTTTTCCGTTTTTTTTCAGTTTTTTTTTTCACGTTGTGCTGACTCTTGTTCTTTAAATGACGTTATCCCGAGAAGGACACCGAAAGGCGAGCCGTAATGGCCTCATCTTTGGCAAGCTCCTCCGGTTTTTTTCCGGTTTTTATACGAGTATTTTTTTTTTTTTTTTACGTTGTGCTGACTCTTGTTATTTAAATGACGTTATCCCGAGGAGGACACCTAAAGGCGAGCCGTAATCGCCTCATCTTTGGCAAGCTTCTCCGGTTTTTTTCCATAGTTTTTTTCCGTTTTTTTTCAGTTTTTTTTTTCACGTTGTGCTGACTCTTGTTCTTTAAATGACGTTATCCCGAGGAGGACACCGAAAGGCGAGCCGTAATGGCCTCATCTTTGGCAAGCTCCTCCGGTTTTTTTCCACAGTTTTTTTTCCGGTATTTATCCGAGTTTTTTTTTTTTTTTTTTTTTTTTTTTTTTTTTTTTTTTTTTTTTTTTTTTTTTTTTTTTTTACGTTGTGCTGACTCTCGTTCTTTAAACGACGCTATGCTGAGGAGGACACCTAAAGGCGAGCCGTAATGACCTCATCTTCGTCAAGCTCCTCCGGTTTTTTTCCACAGTTTTTTTTGCCGGTTTTTATCCGAGTTTTTTTTTTTTTTTACGTTGTGCTGACTCTTGTTATTTAAATGACGTTATCCCGAGGAGGACACCTAAAGGCGAGCCGTAATCGCCTCATCTTTGGCAAGCTTCTCCGGTTTTTTTCCATAGTTTTTTTCCGTTTTTTTTCAGTTTTTTTTTTCACGTTGTGCTGACTCTTGTTCTTTAAATGACGTTATCCCGAGGAGGACACCTAAAGGCGAGCCGTAATGGCCTCATCTTTGGCAAGCTTCTCCGGTTTTTTTTCCATAGTTTTTTTCCGTTTTTTTTTTCAGTTTTTTTTTTTTTTTTTTTTTTACGTTGTGCTGACTCTTGTTCTTTAAATGACGTTATCCCGAGGAGGACACCTAAAGGCGAGCCGTAATAGCCTCATCTTTGGCAAGCTTCTCCGGTTTTTTTTCCATAGTTTTTTTCCATTTTTTTTCTTTTTTTTTCTTTTTTTTTTTTACGTTGTGCTGACTCTTGTTCTTTAAATGACGTTATCCCGAGGAGGACACCTAAAGGCGAGCCGTAATGGCC
>NC_142437.1:56972500-56980000 GCF_059453495.1 Arachis ipaensis | reverse complement strand
ATGACGTTATCCCGAGGAGGACACCTAAAGGCGAGCCGTAATGGCCTCATCTTTGGCAAGCTTCTCCGGTTTTTTTTCCATAGTTTTTTTCCGTTTTTTTTTCAGTTCTTTTTTTTTTTTTTTTTTACGTTGTGCTGACTCTTGTTCTTTAAATGACGTTATCCCGAGGAGGACACCTAAAAGCGAGCCGTAATGGCCTCATCTTTGGCAACCTTCTCCGGTTTTTTTTTCCATAGTTTTTTTCCATTTTTTTTCTTTTTTTTTCTTTTTTTTTTCTTTTTTACGTTGTGCTGACTCTTGTTCTTTAAATGACGTTATCCCGAGAAGGACACCGAAAGGCGAGCCGTAATGGCCTCATCTTTGGCAAGCTCCTCCGGTTTTTTTCCGATTTTTATACGAGTATTTTTTTTTTTTTTTTTTTACGTTGTGCTGACTCTTGTTATTTAAATGACGTTATCCCGAGGAGGACACCTAAAGGCGAGCCGTAATCGCCTCATCTTTGGCAAGCTTCTCCGGTTTTTTTCCATAGTTTTTTTCCGTTTTTTTCAGTTTTTTTTTTCACGTTGTGCTGACTCTTGTTCTTTAAATGACGTTATCCCGAGGAGGACACCGAAAGGCGAGCCGTAATGGCCTCATCTTTGGCAAGCTCCTCCGGTTTTTTTCCACAGTTTTTTTTCCGGTATTTATCCGAGTTTTTTTTTTTTTCTTTTTTTTTTTTTTTTTTTTTTTTTTTTTTTTTTTTTTTTTTTTTTTTACGTTGTGCTGACTCTTGTTCTTTAAATGACGTTATCCCGAGGAGGACACCTAAAGGCGAGCCATAATGGCCTCATCTTTGGCAAGCTTCTCCGGTTTTTTTTCCATAGTTTTTTTCCGTTTTTTTTTTCAGTTTTTTTTTTTTTTTTTTTTACGTTGTGCTGACTCTTGTTCTTTAAATGACGTTATCCCGAGGAGGACACCTAAAGGCGAGCCGTAATGGCCTCATCTTTGGCAAGCTTCTCCGGTTTTTTTTTCCATAGTTTTTTTCCATTTTTTTTCTTTTTTTTTCTTTTTTTTTTTTTACGTTGTGCTGACTCTTGTTCTTTAAATGACGTTATCCCGAGGAGGACACCTAAAGGCGAGCCGTAATGGCCTCATCTTTGGCAAGCTTCTCCGGTTTTTTTTCCATAGTTTTTTCCGTTTTTTTTTCAATTTTTTTTTTTACGTTGTGCTGACTCTTGTTCTTTAAATGACGTTATCCCGAGGAGGACACCTAAAGGCGAGCCGTAATGGCCTCATCTTTGGCAAGCTTCTCCGGTTTTTTTTCCATAGTTTTTTTCCATTTTTTTTTCTTTTTTTTTCTTTTTTTTTTTTTTTTACGTTGTGCTGACTCTTGTTCTTTAAATGACGTTATCCCGAGGAGGACACCTAAAGGCGAGCCGTAATGGCCTCATCTTTGGCAAGCTTCTCCGGTTTTTTTTCCATAGTTTTTTTCCGTTTTTTTTTTTTTTTTTTTTTTTATACATTATGCTGACTCTTGTTCTTTAAATGACGTTATCCCGAGGAGGACACCTAAAGGCGAGCCGTAATGGCCTCATCTTTGGCAAGCTCCTCCGGTTTTTTTCCACAGTTTTTTTTGCCGGTTTTTATCCGAGTTTTTTTTTTTTTTTTTACGTTGTGCTGACTCTTGTTCTTTAAATGACGTTATCCCGAGGAGGACACCTAAAGGCGAGCCGTAATGGCCTCATCTTTGGCAAGCTTCTCCGGTTTTTTTTCCATAGTTTTTTTCCGTTTTTTTTTTTCAATTTTTTTTTTACGTTGTGCTGACTCTTGTTCTTTAAATGACGTTATCCCAAGGAGGACACCTAAAGGCGAGCCGTAATGGCCTCATCTTCGACAAACTCCTCCGGTTTTTTTCCACAGTTTTTTTCCGGCTTTTTTCCATTTTTTTTTTCTTTTTTTTTTTTTTTTTTTTTTTTTACGTTATGCTGACTCTTGTTCTTTAAATGACGTTATCCCGAGGAGGACACCTAAAGGCGAGCCGTAATGGCCTCATCTTTGGCAAGCACCTCCGGTTTTTTTTCCACAGTTTTTTTTGCCTGTTTTTATCCGAGTTTTTTTTTTTTTTTTTTTTTTTGTGCTGACTCTTGTTCTTTAAATGACGTTATCCCGAGGAGGACACCTAAAGGCGAGCCGTAATGGCCTCATCTTTGGCAAGCTTCTCCGATTTTTTTTCCATAGTTTTTTTCCGTTTTTTTTTCAATTTTTTTTTTTACATTATGCTGACTCTTGTTTTTTAAATGACGTTATCCCGAGGAGGACACCTAAAGGCGAGCCGTAATGGCCTCATCTTTGGCAAGCTCCTCCGGTTTTTTTCCACAGTTTTTTTTGCCGGTTTTTATCCGAGTTTTTTTTTTTTTTTACGTTGTGCTGACTCTTGTTCTTTAAATGACGTTATCCCGAGGAGGACACCTAAAGGCGAGCCGTAATGGCCTCATCTTTGGCAAGCTTCTCCGGTTTTTTTCCGTTTTTTTTTAGTTTTTTTTTTCACGTTGTGCTGACTCTTGTCTTTAAATGACGTTATCCCGAGGAGGACACCGAAAGGCGAGCCGTAATGGCCTCATCTTTGGCAAGCTCCTCCTGTTTTTTTCCACAGTTTTTTTTCCGGTATTTATCCGAGTTTTTTTTTTTTTTTTTTTTTTTTTTTTTTTTTTTTTTTTTTTTTTTTTTTTTTTTTTTTTTTTTTTACGTTGTGCTGACTCTTGTTCTTTAAATGACGTTATCCCGAGGAGGACACCTAAAGGCGAGCCGTAATGGCCTCATCTTTGGCAAGCTTCTCCGGTTTTTTTTCCATAGTTTTTTTCCGTTTTTTTTTTCAGTTTTTTTTTTTTTTTTTTTTTACGTTGTGCTGACTCTTGTTCTTTAAATGACGTTATCCCGAGGAGGACACCTAAAGGCGAGCCGTAATGGCCTCATCTTTGGCAAGCTTCTCCGGTTTTTTTTTCCATAGTTTTTTTCCATTTTTTTTCTTTTTTTTTCTTTTTTTTTTTTTTTACGTTGTGCTGACTCTTGTTCTTTAAATGACGTTATCCCGAGGAGGACACCTAAAGGCGAGCCGTAATGGCCTCATCTTTGGCAAGCTTCTCCGGTTTTTTTTCCATAGTTTTTTTCCGTTTTTTTTTTTTTTTTTTTTTATACATTATGCTGACTCTTGTTCTTTAAATGACGTTATCCCGAGGAGGACACCTAAAGGCGAGCCGTAATGGCCTCATCTTTGGCAAGCTCCTCCGGTTTTTTTCCACAGTTTTTTTTGCCGGTTTTTATCCGAGTTTTTTTTTTTTTTTTACGTTGTGCTGACTCTTGTTCTTTAAATGACGTTATCCCGAGGAGGACACCTAAAGGCGAGCCGTAATGGCCTCATCTTTGGCAAGCTTCTCCGGTTTTTTTTCCATAGTTTTTTCCGTTTTTTTTTTCAATTTTTTTTTTACGTTGTGCTGACTCTTGTTCTTTAAATGACGTTATCCCGAGGAGGACACCTAAAGGCGAGCCGTAATGGCCTCATCTTCGACAGGCTCCTTCGGTTTTTTTCCACAGTTTTTTTCCGGCTTTTTTCCATTTTTTTTTCTTTTTTTTTTTTTTTTTTTTTACGTTGTGCTGACTCTTGTTCTTTAAATGACGTTATCCCGAGGAGGACACCTAAAGGCGAGCCGTAATGGCCTCATCTTTGGCAAGCTTCTCCGGTTTTTTTTCCATAGTTTTTTTCCGTTTTTTTTTTCAGTTCTTTTTTTTTTTTTTTTTTACGTTGTGCTGACTCTTGTTCTTTAAATGACGTTATCCCGAGGAGGACACCTAAAAGCGAGCCGTAATGGCCTCATCTTTGGCAACCTTCTCCGGTTTTTTTTTCCATAGTTTTTTTCCATTTTTTTTCTTTTTTTTTCTTTTTTTTTTCTTTTTTACGTTGTGCTGACTCTTGTTCTTTAAATGACGTTATCCCGAGGAGGACACCTAAAGGCGAGCCGTAATGGCCTCATCTTTGGCAAGCTTCTCCGGTTTTTTTTCCATAGTTTTTTCCGTTTTTTTTTCAATTTTTTTTTTTTTACGTTGTGCTGACTCTTGTTCTTTAAATGACGTTATCCCGAGGAGGACACCTAAAGGCGAGCCGTAATGGCCTCATCTTCGGCAAGCTCCTCCGGTTTTTTTCCACAGTTTTTTCCGGCTTTTTTCCGTTTTTATTTCAGTTTTTTTTTTTTTTACGTTGTGCTGACTCTTGTTCTTTAAATGACATTATCCCGAGGAGGACACCTAAAGGCGAGCCGTAATGGCCTCATCTTTGGCAAGCTCCTCCGGTATTTTTCCACAGTTTTTTTTGCCGGTTTTTATCCGAGTTTTTTTTTTTTTTATTTACGTTGTGCTGACTCTTGTTCTTTAAATGACGTTATCCCGAGGAGGACACCTAAAGGCGAGCCGTAATGGCCTCATCTTTGGCAAGCTCCTCCGGTTTTTTTTCACAGTTTTTTTTTGCCGGTTTTTATCCGAGTTTTTTTTTTTTTTTTTTACGTTGTGCTGACTCTTGTTCTTTAAATGACGTTATCCCGAGGAGGACACATAAAGGCGAGCCGTAATGGCCTCATCTTTGGCAAGCTTCTCCGGTTTTTTTTCCATCGTTTTTTTCTGTTCTTTTTTTCAGTTTTTCTTTTTCAGTTTTTTTTTTTTTTTTTGTGCTGACTCTTGTTCTTTAAATGACGTTATCCCGAGGAGGACACCTAAAGGCGAGCCGTAATGGCCTCATCTTTGGCAAGCTTCTCCGATTTTTTTTCAATAGTTTTTTTTCCTTTTTTTTTTTTTTTTTTTTTTTTTTTTTTTTTTACGTTGTGCTGACTCTCGTTCTTTAAATGACGTTATCCCAAGGAGGACACCTAAAGGCGAGCCGTAATGGCCTCATCTTTGGCAAGCTTCTCCGGTTTTTTTCCACAGTTTTTTTCCGTTTTCTTTTTTTTTTTTTTGTGCTCACTCTCGTTCTTTAAACGACGCTATCCTGAGGAGGACACCTAAAGGCGAGCCGTCATGGCCTCATCTTCGGCAAGCTCCTCCGGTTTTTTTCCACAGTTTTTTTCCGTTTTTTTTTTTAAGTTTTTTTTTTTTTTTTTTTTTTTTTTTTTTTTTTTTTTTTTTTTTTTTTTTTACGTTGTGCTGACTCTCGTTCTTTAAACGACGCTATGCTGAGGAGGACACCTAAAGGCGAGCCGTAATGACCTCATCTTCGTCAAGCTCCTCCGGTTTTTTTCCACAGTTTTTTTTGCCGGTTTTTATCCGAGTTTTTTTTTTTTTTTTTTACGTTGTGCTGACTCTTGTTATTTAAATGACGTTATCCCGAGGAGGACACCTAAAGGCGAGCCGTAATCGCCTCATCTTTGGCAAGCTTCTCCGGTTTTTTTCCATAGTTTTTTTCCGTTTTTTTTCAGTTTTTTTTTTCACGTTGTGCTGACTCTTGTTCTTTAAATGACGTTATCCCGAGGAGGACACCGAAAGGCGAGCCGTAATGGCCTCATCTTTGGCAAGCTCCTCCGGTTTTTTTCCGGTTTTTATACGAGTATTTTTTTTTTTTTACGTTGTGCTGACTCTTGTTATTTAAATGACGTTATCCCGAGGAGGACACCTAAAGGCGAGCCGTAATCGCCTCATCTTTGGCAAGCTTCTCCGGTTTTTTTCCATAGTTTTTTTCCGTTTTTTTTCAGTTTTTTTTTTCACGTTGTGCTGACTCTTGTTCTTTAAATGACGTTATCCCGAGGAGGACACCTAAAGGCGAGCCGTAATGGCCTCATCTTTGGCAAGCTTCTCCGGTTTTTTTTTCCATAGTTTTTTTCCATTTTTTTTCTTTTTTTTTCTTTTTTTTTTTTTTACGTTGTGCTGACTCTTGTTCTTTAAATGACGTTATCCCGAGGAGGACACCTAAAGGCGAGCCGTAATGGCCTCATCTTTGGCAAGCTTCTCCGGTTTTTTTTCCATAGTTTTTTCCGTTTTTTTTTCAATTTTTTTTTTTACGTTGTGCTGACTCTTGTTCTTTAAATGACGTTATCCCGAGGAGGACACCTAAAGGCGAGCTGTAATGGCCTCATCTTTGGCAAGCTTCTCCGGTTTTTTTTCCATAGTTTTTTTCCATTTTTTTTCTTTTTTTTTCTTTTTTTTTTTTTTTACGTTGTGCTGACTCTTGTTCTTTAAATGACGTTATCCCGAGGAGGACACCTAAAGGCGAGCCGTAATGGCCTCATCTTTGTCAAGCTTCTCCGGTTTTTTTTCCATAGTTTTTTTCCGTTTTTTTTTTTTTTTTTTTTTTTTTTTTATACATTATGCTGACTCTTGTTCTTTAAATGACGTTATCCCGAGGAGGACACCTAAAGGCGAGCCGTAATGGCCTCATCTTTGGCAAGCTCCTCCGGTTTTTTTCCACAGTTTTTTTTGCCGGTTTTTATCCGAGTTTTTTTTTTTTTTTTACGTTGTGCTGACTCTTGTTCTTTAAATGACGTTATCCCGAGGAGGACACCTAAAGGCGAGCCGTAATGGCCTCATCTTCGACAAGCTCCTCAGGTTTTTTTCCGGCTTTTTTCCATTTTTTTTTTCTTTTTTTTTTTTTTTTTTTTTTTTTTTTTTTTTTTTACGTTATGCTGACTCTTGTTCTTTAAATGACGTTATCCCGAGGAGGACACCTAAAGGCGAGCCGTAATGGCCTCATCTTTGGCAAGCACCTCCGGTTTTTTTTCCACAGTTTTTTTTGCCTGTTTTTATCCGAGTTTTTTTTTTTTTTTTTTTTGTGCTGACTCTTGTTCTTTAAATGACGTTATCCCGAGGAGGACACCTAAAGGCGAGCCGTAATGGCCTCATCTTTGGCAAGCTTCTCCGATTTTTTTTCCATAGTTTTTTTCCGTTTTTTTTTCAATTTTCTTTTTTACATTATGCTGACTCTTGTTTTTTAAATGACGTTATCCCGAGGAGGACACCTAAAGGCGAGCCGTAATGGCCTCATCTTTGGCAAGCTCCTCCGGTTTTTTTCCACAGTTTTTTTTGCCGGTTTTTATCCGAGTTTTTTTTTTTTTTTTTACGTTGTGCTGACTCTTGTTCTTTAAATGACGTTATCCCGAGGAGGACACCTAAAGGCGAGCCGTAATGGCCTCATCTTTGGCAAGCTTCTCCGGTATTTTTCCATAGTTTTTTTCCGTTTTTTTTTAGTTTTTTTTTCACGTTGTGCTGACTCTTGTTCTTTAAATGACGTTATCCCGAGGAGGACATCGAAAGGCGAGCCGTAATGGCCTCATCTTTGGCAAGCTCCTCCGGTTTTTTTCCACAGGTTTTTTTCCGGTATTTATCCGAGTTTTTTTTTTTTTTTTTTTTTTTTTTTTTTTTTTTTTTTTTTTACGTTGTGCTGACTCTTGTTCTTTAAATGACGTTATCCCGAGGAGGACACCTAAAGGCGAGCCGTAATGGCCTCATCTTTGGCAAGCTTCTCCGGTTTTTTTTCCATAGTTTTTT
>NC_142437.1:56962500-56970000 GCF_059453495.1 Arachis ipaensis | reverse complement strand
AATGGCCTCATCTTTGGCAAGCTCCTCCGGTTTTTTTCCACAGTCTTTTTTTGCCAGTTTTTATCCGAGTTTTTTTTTTTTTTTTTTTTACGTTGTGCTGACTCTTGTTCTTTAAATGACGTTATCCCGAGGAGGACACATAAAGGCGAGCCGTAATGGCCTCATCTTTGGCAAGCTTCTCCGGTTTTTTTTCCATAGTTTTTTTCTGTTCTTTTTTTCAGTTTTTCTTTTTCAGTTTTTTTTTTTTTTGTGCTGACTCTTGTTCTTTAAATGACGTTATCCCGAGGAGGACACCTAAAGGCGAGCCGTAATGGCCTCATCTTTGGCAAGCTTCTCCGATTTTTTTTCAATAGTTTTTTTTCCTTTTTTTTTTTTTTTTTTTTTTTTTTTTTTTTTTACGTTGTGCTGACTCTCGTTCTTTAAATGACGTTATCCCAAGGAGGACACCTAAAGGCGAGCCGTAATGGCCTCATCTTTGGCAAGCTTCTCCGGTTTTTTTCCACAGTTTTTTTCCGTTTTCTTTTTTTTTTTTTTGTGCTCACTCTCGTTCTTTAAACGACGCTATCCTGAGGAGGACACCTAAAGGCGAGCCGTCATGGCCTCATCTTCGGCAAGCTCCTCCGGTTTTTTTCCACAGTTTTTTTCCGTTTTTTTTTTTTAAGTTTTTATTTATTTTTTTTTTATTTTTTATTTTTTTTTTTTTACGTTGTGCTGACTCTCGTTCTTTAAACGACGCTATGCTGAGGAGGACACCTAAAGGCGAGCCGTAATGACCTCATCTTCGTCAAGCTCCTCCGGTTTTTTTCCACAGTTTTTTTTGCCGGTTTTTATCCGAGTTTTTTTTTTTTTTTTTACGTTGTGCTGACTCTTGTTATTTAAATGACGTTATCCCGAGGAGGACACCTAAAGGCGAGCCGTAATCGCCTCATCTTTGGCAAGCTTCTCCGGTTTTTTTCCATATTTTTTTTTCCGTTTTTTTTCAGTTTTTTTTTTCACGTTGTGCTGACTCTTGTTCTTTAAATGACGTTATCCCGAGGAGGACACCGAAAGGCGAGCCGTAATGGCCTCATCTTTGGCAAGCTCCTCCGGTTTTTTTCCGGTTTTTATACGAGTATTTTTTTTTTTTTTTTTACGTTGTGCTGACTCTTGTTATTTAAATGACGTTATCCCGAGGAGGACACCTAAAGGCGAGCCGTAATCGCCTCATCTTTGGCAAGCTTCTCCGGTTTTTTTCCATAGTTTTTTTCCGTTTTTTTTCAGTTTTTTTTTTCACGTTGTGCTGACTCTTGTTCTTTAAATGACGTTATCCCGAGGAGGACACCGAAAGGCGAGCCGTAATGGCCTCATCTTTGGCAAGCTCCTCCAGTTTTTTTCCACAGTTTTTTTTCCGGTATTTATCCGAGTTTTTTTTTTTTTTTTTTTTTTTTTTTTTTTTTTTTTTTTTTTTTTTTTTTTTTTTTTTTTTTTTTTTTTTTTTTTTTTTTTTACGTTGTGCTGACTCTTGTTCTTTAAATGACGTTATCCCGAGGAGGACACCTAAAGGCGAGCCGTAATGGCCTCATCTTTGGCAAGCTTCTCCGGTTTTTTTTCCACAGTTTTTTTTGCCTGTTTTTATCCGAGTTTTTTTTTTTTTTTTTTTGTGCTGACTCTTGTTCTTTAAATGACGTTATCCCGAGGAGGACACCTAAAGGCGAGCCGTAATGGCCTCATCTTTGGCAAGCTTTTCCGGTTTTTTTTTCCATAGTTTTTTTCCATTTTTTTTCTTTTTTTTTCTTTTTTTTTTTTTTACGTTGTGCTGACTCTTGTTCTTTAAATGACGTTATCCCGAGGAGGACACCTAAAGGCGAGCCGTAATGGCCTCATCTTTGGCAAGCTTCTCCGGTTTTTTTTCCATAGTTTTTTCCGTTTTTTTTTCAATTTTTTTTTTTACGTTGTGCTGACTCTTGTTCTTTAAATGACGTTATCCCGAGGAGGACACCTAAAGGCGAGCCGTAATGGCCTCATCTTTGGCAAGCTTCTCCGGTTTTTTTTCCATAGTTTTTTTCCATTTTTTTTCTTTTTTTTTCTTTTTTTTTTTTTTTTTACGTTGTGCTGACTCTTGTTCTTTAAATGACGTTATCCCGAGGAGGACACCTAAAGGCGAGCCGTAATGGCCTCATCTTTGGCAAGCTTCTCCGGTTTTTTTTCCATAGTTTTTTTCCGTTTTTTTTTTTTTTTTTTTATTTTTTTTATACATTATGCTGACTCTTGTTCTTTAAATGACGTTATCCCGAGGAGGACACCTAAAGGCGAGCCGTAATGGCCTCATCTTTGGCAAGCTCCTCCGGTTTTTTTCCACAGTTTTTTTTGCCGGTTTTTATCCGAGTTTTTTTTTTTTTTTTTACGTTGTGCTGACTCTTGTTCTTTAAATGACGTTATCCCGAGGAGGACACCTAAAGGCGAGCCGTAATGGCCTCATCTTTGGCAAGCTTCTCCGGTTTTTTTTCCATAGTTTTTTTCCGTTTTTTTTTTCAATTTTTTTTTTACGTTGTGCTGACTCTTGTTCTTTAAATGACGTTATCCCGAGGAGGACACCTAAAGGCGAGCCGTAATGGCCTCATCTTCGACAAGCTCCTCCGGTTTTTTTTCCACAGTTTTTTTCCGGCTTTTTTCCATTTTTTTTTTCTTTTTTTTTTTTTTTTTTTTTTTACGTTGTGCTGACTCTTGTTCTTTAAATGACGTTATCCCGAGGAGGACACCTAAAGGCGAGCCGTAATGGCCTCATCTTTGGCAAGCACCTCCGGTTTTTTTTCCACAGTTTTTTTTGCCTGTTTTTATCCGAGTTTTTTTTTTTTTTTTTTTTTTTTGTGCTGACTCTTGTTCTTTAAATGACGTTATCCCGAGGAGGACACCTAAAGGCGAGCCGTAATGGCCTCATCTTTGGCAAGCTTCTCCGATTTTTTTTCCATAGTTTTTTTCCGTTTTTTTTTCAATTTTTTTTTTACATTATGCTGACTCTTGTTTTTTAAATGACGTTATCCCGAGGAGGACACCTAAAGGCGAGCCGTAATGGCCTCATCTTTGGCAAGCTCCTCCGGTTTTTTTCCACAGTTTTTTTTGCCGGTTTTTATCCGAGTTTTTTTTTTTTTTACGTTGTGCTGACTCTTGTTCTTTAAATGAAGTTATCCCGAGGAGGACACCTAAAGGCGAGCCGTAATGGCCTCATCTTTGGCAAGCTTCTCCGGTTTTTTTCCGTTTTTTTTTAGTTTTTTTTTTCACGTTGTGCTGACTCTTGTTCTTTAAATGACGTTATCCCGAGGAGGACACCGAAAGGCGAGCCGTAATGGCCTCATCTTTGGCAAGCTCCTCCTGTTTTTTTCCACAGTTTTTTTTCCGTTATTTATCCGAGTTTTTTTTTTTTTTTTTTTTTTTTTTTTTTTTTTTATTACGTTGTGCTGACTCTTGTTATTTAAATGACGTTATCCCGAGGAGGACACCTAAAGGCGAGCCGTAATCGCCTCATCTTTGGCAAGCTTCTCCGGTTTTTTTCCATAGTTTTTTTCCGTTTTTTTTCAGTTTTTTTTTTCACGTTGTGCTGACTCTTATTCTTTAAATGACGTTATCCCGAGGAGGACACCGAAAGGCGAGCCGTAATGGCCTCATCTTTGGCAAGCTCCTCCGGTTTTTTTCCACAGTTTTTTTTCCGGTTTTTATACGAGTATTTTTTTTTTTTTTTTTACGTTGTGCTGACTCTTGTTCTTTAAATGACGTTATCCCGAGGAGGACACCTAAAGGCGAGCCGTAATCGCCTCATCTTTGGCAAGCTTCTCCGGTTTTTTTCCATAGTTTTTTTCCGTTTTTTTTCAGTTTTTTTTTTCACGTTGTGCTGACTCTTATTCTTTAAATGACGTTATCCCGAGGAGGACACCGAAAGGCGAGCCGTAATGGCCTCATCTTTGGCAAGCTCCTCCGGTTTTTTTCCACAGTTTTTTTTCCGGTTTTTATACGAGTATTTTTTTTTTTTTTTTACGTTGTGCTGACTCTTGTTCTTTAAATGACGTTATCCCGAGGAGGACACCTAAAGGCGAGCCGTAATGGCCTCATCTTTGGCAAGCTTCTCCGGTTTTTTTTCCATAGTTTTTTTCCGTTTTTTTTTCAATTTTTTTTTTTTACGTTGTGCTGACTCTTGTTCTTTAAATGACGTTATCCCGAGGAGGACACCTAAAGGCGAGCCGTAATGGCCTCATCTTCGACAAGCTCCTCCGGTTTTTTTCCACAGTTTTTTTCCGGCTTTTTTCCATTTTTTTTTACGTTGTGCTGACTCTTGTTCTTTAAATGACGTTATCCCGAGGAGGACACCTAAAGGCGAGCCGTAATGGCCTCATCTTTGGCAAGCACCTCCGGTTTTTTTTCCACAGTTTTTTTTGCCTGTTTTTATCCGAGTTTTTTTTTTTTTTTTTTTTTTTTTTTTTTTTTTGTGCTGACTCTTGTTCTTTAAATGACGTTATCCCGAGGAGGACACCTAAAGGCGAGCCGTAATGGCCTCATCTTTGGCAAGCTTCTCCGGTTTTTTTTCCATAGTTTTTTTCCGTTTTTTTTTCAATTTTTTTTTTTTACATTATGCTGACTCTTGTTTTTTAAATGACGTTATCCCGAGGAGGACACCTAAAGGCGAGCCGTAATGGCCTCATCTTTGGCAAGCTCCTCCGGTTTTTTTCGACAGTTTTTTTTGCCGGTTTTTATCCGAGTTTTTTTTTTTTTCACGTTGTGCTGACTCTTGTTCTTTAAATGACGTTATCCCGAGGAGGACACCGAAAGGCGAGCCGTAATGGCCTCATCTTTGGCAAGCTCCTCCGGTTTTTTTCCACAGTTTTTTTTCCGGTATTTATCCGAGTTTTTTTTTTTTTTTTTTTTTTTTTAGGTTGTGCTGACTCTTGTTCTTTAAATGACGTTATCCCGAGGAGGACACCTAAAGGCGAGCCGTAATGGCCTCATCTTTGGCAAGCTTCTCCGGTTTTTTTTCCATAGTTTTTTTCCGTTTTTTTTTCAGTTTTTTTTTTTTTTTTTTTTTTACGTTGTGCTGACTCTTGTTCTTTAAATGACGTTATCCCGAGGAGGACACCTAAAGGCGAGCCGTAATGGCCTCATCTTTGGCAAGCTTCTCCGGTTTTTTTTTCCATAGTTTTTTTCCATTTTTTTTCTTTTTTTTTCTTTTTTTTTTTTTTTACGTTGTGCTGACTCTTGTTCTTTAAATGACGTTATCCCGAGGAGGACACCTAAAGGCGAGCCGTAATGGCCTCATCTTTGGCAAGCTTCTCCGGTTTTTTTCCATAGTTTTTTCCGTTTTTTTTTCAATTTTTTTTTTTTTACGTTGTGCTGACTCTTGTTCTTTAAATGACGTTATCCCGAGGAGGACACCTAAAGGCGAGCCGTAATGGCCTCATCTTCGGCAAGCTCCTCCGGTTTTTTTCCACAGTTTTTTTCCGGCTTTTTTCCGTTTTTATTTCAGTTTTTTTTTTTTTTTTACGTTGTGCTGACTCTTGTTCTTTAAATGACATTATCCCGAGGAGGACACCTAAAGGCGAGCCGTAATGGCCTCATCTTTGGCAAGCTCCTCCGGTATTTTTCCACAGTTTTTTTTGCCGGTTTTTATCCGAGTTTTTTTTTTTTATTTACGTTGTGCTGACTCTTGTTCTTTAAATGACGTTATCCCGAGGAGGACACCTAAAGGCGAGCCGTAATGGCCTCATCTTTGGCAAGCTCCTCCGGTTTTTTTCCACAGTTTTTTTTTGCCGGTTTTTATCCGAGTTTTTTTTTTTTTTTTTTACGTTGTGCTGACTCTTGTTCTTTAAATGACGTTATCCCGAGGAGGACACCTAAAGGCGAGCCGTAATGGCCTCATCTTTGGCAAGCTTCTCCGGTTTTTTTTCCATAGTTTTTTTCCGTTTTTTTTTCAATTTTTTTTTTTTTTTACGTTGTGCTGACTCTTGTTCTTTAAATGACGTTATCCCGAGGAGGACACCTAAAGGCGAGCCGTAATGGCCTCATCTTCGACAAGCTCCTCCGGTTTTTTTCCACAGTTTTTTTCCGGCTTTTTTCCATTTTTTTTTTTTACGTTGTGCTGACTCTTGTTCTTTAAATGACGTTATCCCGAGGAGGACACCTAAAGGCGAGCCGTAATGGCCTCATCTTTGGCAAGCACCTCCGGTTTTTTTTCCACAGTTTTTTTTGCCTGTTTTTATCCGAGTTTTTTTTTTTTTTTTTTTTTTTTGTGCTGACTCTTGTTCTTTAAATGACGTTATCCCGAGGAGGACACCTAAAGGCGAGCCGTAATGGCCTCATCTTTGGCAAGCTTCTCCGGTTTTTTTTCCATAGTTTTTTTCCGTTTTTTTTTCAATTTTTTTTTTTTACATTATGCTGACTCTTGTTTTTTAAATGACGTTATCCCGAGGAGGACACCTAAAGGCGAGCCGTAATGGCCTCATCTTTGGCAAGCTCCTCCGGTTTTTTTCGACAGTTTTTTTTGCCGGTTTTTATCCGAGTTTTTTTTTTTTTCACGTTGTGCTGACTCTTGTTCTTTAAATGACGTTATCCCGAGGAGGACACCGAAAGGCGAGCCGTAATGGCCTCATCTTTGGCAAGCTCCTCCGGTTTTTTTCCACAGTTTTTTTTCCGGTATTTATCCGAGTTTTTTTTTTTTTTTTTTTTTTTTTTTAGGTTGTGCTGACTCTTGTTCTTTAAATGACGTTATCCCGAGGAGGACACCTAAAGGCGAGCCGTAATGGCCTCATCTTTGGCAAGCTTCTCCGGTTTTTTTTCCATAGTTTTTTTTCCGTTTTTTTTTCAGTTTTTTTTTTTTTTTTTTTTTTTACGTTGTGCTGACTCTTGTTCTTTAAATGACGTTATCCCGAGGAGGACACCTAAAGGCGAGCCGTAATGGCCTCATCTTTGGCAAGCTTCTCCGGTTTTTTTTCAATAGTTTTTTTTCCTTTCTTTTTTTTTTTTTTTTTTTTTTTTTTTTTTTTACGTTGTGCTGACTCTCGTTCTTTAAATGACGTTATCCCGAGGAGGACACCTAAAGGCGAGCAGTAATGGCCTCATCTTTGGCAAGCTTCTCCGGTTTTTTTCCACAGTTTTTTTCCGTTTTCTTTTTTTTTTTTTTGTGCTCACTCTCGTTCTTTAAACGACGCTATCCTGAGGAGGACACCTAAAGGCGAGCCGTCATGGCCTCATCTTCGGCAAGCTCCTCCGGTTTTTTTCCACAGTTTTTTTCCGTTTTTTTTTTTAAGTTTTTTTTTTAATTTTTTTTTTTTTTTTTTTTTTTTTTTTACGTTGTGCTGACTCTCGTTCTTTAAACGACGCTATGCTGAGGAGGACACCTAAAGGCGAGCCGTAATGACCTCATCTTCGTCAAGCTCCTCCGGTTTTTTTCCACAGTTTTTTTGCCGGTTTTTATCCGAGTTTTTTTTTTTTTTTCACGTTGTGCTGACTCTTGTTCTTTAAATGACGTTATCCCGAGGA
>NC_142437.1:56922500-56950000 GCF_059453495.1 Arachis ipaensis | reverse complement strand
CTGGTTTTTATCCGAGTTTTTTTTTTTTTTTTTTTTTTTTTACGTTGTGCTGACTCTTGTTCTTTAAATGACGTTATCCCGAGGAGGACACATAAAGGCGAGCCGTAATGGCCTCATCTTTGGCAAGCTTCTCCGGTATTTTTCCACAGTTTTTTTTGCCGGTTTTTATCCGAGTTTTTTTTTTTATTTACGTTGTGCTGACTCTTGTTCTTTAAATGACGTTATCCCGAGGAGGACACCTAAAGGCGAGCCGTAATGGCCTCATCTTTGGCAAGCTTCTCCGGTTTTTTTTCCATAGTTTTTTTCCTTTTTTTTTTTCAATTTTTTTTTTTTTACGTTGTGCTGACTCTTGTTCTTTAAATGACGTTATCCCGAGGAAGACACCTAAAGGCGAGCCGTAATGGCCTCATCTTCGGCAAGCTTCTCCGGTTTTTTTCCACAGTTTTTTTCCGGCTTTTTTCCGTTTTTATTTCAGTTTTTTTTTTTTTACGTTGTGCTGACTCTTGTTCTTTAAATGACATTATCCCGAGGAGAACACCTAAAGGCGAGCCGTAATGGCCTCATCTTTGGCAAGCTCCTCCGGTATTTTTCCACAGTTTTTTTTGCCGGTTTTTATCCGAGTTTTTTTTTTTTTTATTTACGTTGTGCTGACTCTTGTTCTTTAAATGACGTTATCCCGAGGAGGACACCTAAAGGCGAGCTGTAATGGCCTCATCTTTGGCAAGCTCCTCCGGTTTTTTTCCACAGTTTTTTTTTGCTGGTTTTTATCCGAGTTTTTTTTTTTTTTTTTTTTACGTTGTGCTGACTCTTGTTCTTTAAATGACGTTATCCCGAGGAGGACACATAAAGGCGAGCCGTAATGGCCTCATCTTTGGCAAGCTTCTCCGGTTTTTTTTCCATAGTTTTTTTCTGTTCTTTTTTTCAGTTTTTCTTTTTCAGTTTTTTTTTTTTTTTGTGCTGACTCTTGTTCTTTAAATGACGTTATCCCGAGGAGGACACCTAAAGGCGAGCCGTAATGGCCTCATCTTTGGCAAGCTTCTCCGGTTTTTTTTCAATAGTTTTTTTTCCTTTTTTTTTTTTTTTTTTTTTTTACGTTGTGCTGACTCTCGTTCTTTAAATGACGTTATCCCGAGGAGGACACCTAAAGGCGAGCCGTAATGGCCTCACGACGCTATGCTGAGGAGGACACCTAAAGGCGAGCCGTAATGACCTCATCTTTGTCAAGCTCCTCCGGTTTTTTTCCACAGTTTTTTTTGCCGGTTTTTATCCGAGTTTTTTTTTTTTTTTTTTTTTATTACGTTGTGCTGACTCTTGTTCTTTAAATGACGTTATCCCGAGGAGGACACCGAAAGGCGAGCCGTAATGGCCTCATCTTTGGCAAGCTCCTCCGGTTTTTTTTCACAGTTTTTTTTCCGGTTTTTATCCGAGTTTTTTTTTTTTTTTTTTACGTTGTGCTGACTCTTGTTCTTTAAATGACGTTAACCCGAGGAGGACACCTAAAGGCGAGCCGTAATGGCCTCATCTTTGGCAAGCTTCTCCGGTTTTTTTTCCATAGTTTTTTTCCGTTTTTTTTTTCAGTTTTTTTTTTTTTTTTTTTTTTTTTTTTTTTTTACATTTTGCTGACTCTTGTTCTTTAAATGACGTTATCCCGAGGAGGACACCTAAAGGCGAGCCGTAATGGCCACATCTTTGGCAAGCTTCTCCGGTTTTTTTTCCATAGTTTTTTTCCGTTTTTTTTTCAATTTTTTTTTTTACGTTGTGCTGACTCTTGTTCTTTAAATGACGTTATCCCGAGGAGGACACCTAAAGGCGAGCCGTAATGGCCTCATCTTCGGCAAGCTCCTCCGGTTTTTTTCCACAGTTTTTTTCCGGCTTTTTTCCGTTTTTATTTCAGATTTTTTTTTTTTTTACGTTGTGCTGACTCCTGTTCTTTAAATGACGTTATCCCGAGGAGGACACCTAAAGGCGAGCCGTAATGGCCTCATCTTTGGCAAGCTCCTCCGGTATTTTTCCACAGTTTTTTTTGCCGGTTTTTATCCGAGTTTTTTTTTTTTTATTTACGTTGTGCTGACTCTTGTTCTTTAAATGACGTTATCCCGAGGAGGACACCTAAAGGCGAGCCGTAATGGCCTCATCTTTGGCAAGCTTCTCCGGTTTTTTTTCCATAGTATTTTTCCGTTTTTTTTTTTTTTTTTTTTTTTACATTGTGCTGACTCTTGTTCTTTAAATGAGGTTATCCCGAGGAGGACACCTAAAGGCGAGCCTTAATGGGCTCATCTTTGGCAAGCTTCTCCGGTTTTTTTTCCATAGTTTTTTTCCGTTTTTTTTTTCAGTTTTTTTTTTCACGTTGTGCTGTCTCTTGTTCTTTAAATGACGTTATCCCGAGGAGGACACCGAAAGGCGAGCCGTAATGGCCTCATCTTTGGCAAGCTCCTCCGGTTTTTTTCCACAGTTTTTTTTGCCGGTTATTATCCGAGTTTTTTTTTTTTTTTTTTTTTATACGTTGTGCTGACTCTTGTTCTTTAAATGACGTTATCCCGAGGAGGACACCTAAAGGCGAACCGTAATGGCCTCATCTTTGGCAAGCTTCTCCGGTTTTTCTTCCATAGTTTTTTTTCCGTTTTTTTTTTCAGTTTTTTTTTTCACGTTGTGCTGACTCTTGTTCTTTAAATGACGTTATCCCGAGGAGGACACCGAAAGGCGAGCCATAATGGCCTCATCTTTGGCAAGCTCCTCCAGTTTTTTTCCACAGTTTTTTTTTCCAGTTTTTATCCGAGTTTTTTTTTTTTTTTTTTTTTTTTTTTTTTTTTTTTTTTTTTTTTTTTTTTTTTTTTTTTTTTTTTTTTTTTTTTTTTACGTTGTGCTGACTCTTGTTCTTTAAATGACGTTATCCCGAGGAGGACACCGAAAGGCGAGCCGTAATGGCCTCATCTTTGGCAAGCTCCTCCGGTTTTTTTTCACAGTTTTTTTTCCGGTTTTTATCCGAGTTTTTTTTTTTTTTTTACGTTGTGCTGACTCTTGTTCTTTAAATGACGTTAACCCGAGGAGGACACCTAAAGGCGAGCCGTAATGGCCTCATCTTTGGCAAGCTTCTCCGGTTTTTTTTCCATAGTTTCTTTTTTTTTTTTTTTTTTTTACTTTGTGCTGACTCTTGTTCTTTAAATGACGTTATCCCGAGGAGGACACCTAAAGGCTAGCCGTAATGGCCTCATCTTTGGCAAGCTTCTCCGATTTTTTTTCCATAGTTTTTTTCAGTTTTTTTTTTCAATTTTTTTTTTTTACGTTGTGCTGACTCTTGTTCTTTAAATGACGTTATCCCGAGGAGGACACCGAAAGGCGAGCCGTAATGGCCTCATCTTTGGCAAGCTCCTCCGGTTTTTTTTCACAGTTTTTTTTCCGGTTTTTATCCGAGTTTTTTTTTTTTTTTTTACGTTGTGCTGACTCTTGTTCTTTAAATGACGTTAACCCGAGGAGGACACCTAAAGGCGAGCCGTAATGGCCTCATCTTTGGCAAGCTTCTCCGGTTTTTTTTCCATAGTTTTTTTCCGTTTTTTTTTTCAGTTTTTTTTTTTTTTTTTTTTTTTTTTTTTTTTTTTTTTTTTTTTTTTTTTTTTTTTTTTTTTTTACATTTTGCTGACTCTTGTTCTTTAAATGACGTTATCCCGAGGAGGACACCTAAAGGCGAGCCGTAATGGCCACATCTTTGGCAAGCTTCTCCGGTTTTTTTTCCATAGTTTTTTTCCGTTTTTTTTTTCAATTTTTTTTTTTTTACGTTGTGCTGACTCTTGTTCTTTAAATGACGTTATCCCGAGGAGGACACCTAAAGGCGAGCCGTAATGGCCTCATCTTCGGCAAGCTCCTCCGGTTTTTTTCCACAGTTTTTTTCCGGCTTTTTTCCGTTTTTATTTCAGATTTTTTTTTTTTTACGTTGTGCTGACTCCTGTTCTTTAAATGACGTTATCCTGAGGAGGACACCTAAAGGCGAGCCGTAATGGCCTCATCTTTGGCAAGCTCCTCCGGTATTTTTCCGTTTTTTTTTTCAGTTTTTTTTTTTTTTTTTTTTTTACGTTGTGCTGACTCTTGTTCTTTAAATGACGTTATCCCGAGGAGGACACCTAAAGGCGAGCCATAATGGCCTCATCTTTGGCAAGCTCCTCCGGTTTTTTTCCACAGTTTTTTTTGCCGGTTATTATCCGAGTTTTTTTTTTTTTTTTTTATACGTTGTGCTGACTCTTGTTCTTTAAATGACGTTATCCCGAGGAGGACACCTAAAGGCGAACCGTAATGGCCTCATCTTTGGCAAGCTTCTCCGTTTTTTCTTCCATAGTTTTTTTTCCGTTTTTTTTTCAGTTTTTTTTTTCAAGTTGTGCTGACTCTTGTTCTTTAAATGACGTTATCCCGAGGAGGACACCGAAAGGCGAGCCATAATGGCCTCATCTTTGGCAAGCTCCTCCAGTTTTTTTCCACAGTTTTTTTTTCCAGTTTTTATCCGAGTTTTTTTTTTTTTTTTTTTTTTTTTTTTTTTTTTTTTTTTTTTTTTTTTTTTTTTTTTTTACGTTGTGCTGACTCTTGTTCTTTAAATGACGTTATCCCGAGGAGGACACCTAAAGGCGAGCCGTAATGGCCTCATCTTTGGCAAGCTTCTCCGGTTTTTTTTCCATAGTTTCTTTTTTTTTTTTTTTTTTTTTACTTTGTGCTGACTCTTGTTCTTTAAATGACGTTATCCCGAGGAGGACACCTAAAGGCTAGCCGTAATGGCCTCATCTTTGGCAAGCTTCTCCGATTTTTTTTCCATAGTTTTTTTCAGTTTTTTTTTTCAATTTTTTTTTTTTTTACGTTGTGTTGACTCTTGTTCTTTAAATGACGTTATCCCGAGGAGGACACCTAAAGGCTAGCCGTAATGGCCTCATCTTTGGCAAGCTTCTCCGGTTTTTTTTCCATAGTTTTTTTCCCTTTTTTTTTCTTTTTTTTTTGTTGTGCTGACTCTTGTTCTTTAAATGACGTTATCCCGAGGAGGACACCTAAAGGCGAGCCGTAATGGCCTCATCTTCGCCAATCTCCTCCGGTGTTTTTCCACAGTTTTTTTCCGGCTTTTTTCCGTTTTTTTTTCCGTTTTTTTTTTTTTTTTTTTTTTTTTTTTTTTTTTTTTTTTTTTTTTTTTTTTTTTTTTTTTTTACGTTGTGCTGACTCTTGTTCTTTAAATGACGTTATCCCGAGGAGGACACCTAAAGGCGAGCCGTAATGGCCTCATCTTTGGCAAGCTCCCCCGGTTTTTTTCCACAGTTTTTTTTTGCCGGTTTTTATCCGAGTTTTTTTTTTTTTTTTACGTTGTGCTGACTCTTGTTCTTTAAATGACGTTATCCCGAGGAGGACACATAAAGGCGAGCCGTAATGGCCTCATCTTTGGCAAGCTTCTCCGGTTTTTTTTCCATAGTTTTTTTCTGTTCTTTTTTTCAGTTTTTTTTTTTTTTTTTGTGCTGACTCTTGTTCTTTAAATGACGTTATCCCGAGGAGGACACCTAAAGGCGAGCCGTAATGGCCTCATCTTTGGCAAGCTTCTCCGGTTTTTTTTCAATAGTTTTTTTTCCTTTTTTTTTTTTTTTTTTTTTTTTTTTTTTTTACGTTGTGCTGACTCTCGTTCTTTAAATGACGTTATCCCGAGGAGGACACCTAAAGGCGAGCCGTAATGGCCTCATCTTTGGCAAGCTTCTCCGGTTTTTTTCCGTTTTCTTTTTTTTTTTTTTTGAGCTCACTCTCGTTCTTTAAACGACGCTATCCTGAGGAGGACACCTAAAGGCGAGCCGTCATGGCCTCATCTTCGGCAAGCTCCTCCGGTTTTTTTCCACAGTTTTTTTCCGTTTTTTTTTAAGTTTTTTTTTTTTAATTTTTTTTTTTTTTTTTTTAACGTTGTGCTGACTCTCGTTCTTTAAACGACGCTATGCTGAGGAGGACACCTAAAGGCGAGCCGTAATGACCTCATCTTCGTCAAGCTCCTCCGGTTTTTTTCCACAGTTTTTTTTGCCGGTTTTTATCCGAGTTTTTTTTTTTTTTTTTTACGTTGTGCTGACTCTTGTTCTTTAAATGACGTTATCCCGAGGAGGACACCGAAAGGCGAGCCGTAATGGCCTCATCTTTGGCAAGCTCCTCCGGTTTTTTTTCACAGTTTTTTTTCCGGTTTTTATCCGAGTTTTTTTTTTTTTTTTTTTTTTCTTTTTTTTTTTTTACGTTGTGCTGACTCGTGTTCTTTAAATGACGTTATCCCGAGGAGGACACCTAAAGGCGAGCCGTAATGGCCTCATCTTTGGCAAGCTTCTCCGGTTTTTTTTCCATAGTTTTTTTCCGTTTTTTTTTTCAGTTTTTTTTTCAGTTTTTTTTTTTTTTTTTTTTTTTTTTTTTTTTTTTTTTACATTTTGCTGACTCTTGTTCTTTAAATGACGTTATCCCGAGGAGGACACCTAAAGGCGAGCCGTAATGGCCTCATCTTTGGCAAGCTTCTCCGGTTTTTTTTCCATAGTTTTTTTCCGTTTTTTTTTCAATTTTTTTTTTTTACCTTGTGCTGACTCTTGTTGTTTAAATGACGTTATCCCGAGGAGGACACCTAAAGGCGAGCCGTAATTGCCTCATCTTCGGCAAGCTCCTCCGGTTTTTTTCCACAGTTTTTTTCCGGCTTTTTTCCGTTTTTATTTCAGTTTTTTTTTTTTTACGTTGTGCTGACTCTTGTTCTTTAAATGACGTTATCCCGAGGAGGACACCAAAAGGCGAGCCGTAATGGCCTCATCTTTGGCAAGCTCCTCCGGTATTTTTCCACAGTTTTTTTTGCCGGTTTTTATCCGAGTTTTTTTTTTTTTTACGTTGTGCTGACTCTTGTTCTTTAAATGACGTTATCCCGAGGAGGACACCTAAAGGCGAGTCTTAATGGCCTCATCTTTGGCAAGCTTCTCCGGTTTTTTTTCCATAGTTTTTTTCCGTTTTTTTTTCAGTTTTTTTTTTCACGTTGTGCTGACTCTTGTTCTTTAAATGACGTTATCCCGAGGAGGACACCGAAAGGCGAGCCGTAATGGCCTCATCTTTGGCAAGCTCCACCGGTTTTTTTCCACAGTTTTTTTTGCCGGTATTTATCCGAGTTTTTTTTTTTTTTTTTTTTTTTTTTTTTTTTTTTTTTTTTTTTTTTTTTTTTTTTTTTTTTACGTTGTGCTGACTCTTGTTCTTTAAATGACGTTATCCCGAGGAGGACACCTAAAGGCGAGCCGTAATGGCCTCATCTTTGGCAAGCTTCTCCGGTTTTTTTTCCATAGTTTTTTTCCATTTTTTTTTTTTACATTGTGCTGAATCTTGTTCTTTAAATGACGTTATCCCGAGGAGGACACCTAAAGGCGAGCCGTAATGGCCTCATCTTTGGCAAGCTCCTCCGGTTTTTTTCCACAGTTTTTTTTGCCGGTTATTATTCGAGTTTTTTTTTTTTTTTTTAATACGTTGTGCTGACTCTTGTTCTTTAAATGACGTTATCCCGAGGAGGACACCTAAAGGCGAGCCGTAACGGCCTCATCTTTGGCAAGCTCTCCGGTTTTTTTTCCATAGTTTTTTTTCCGTTTTTTTTCAGTTTTTTTTTTCACGTTGTGCTGACTCTTGTTCTTTAAATGACGTTATCCTGAGGAGGACACCGAAAGGCGAGCCGTAATGGCCTCATCTTTGGCAAGCTCCACCAGTTTTTTTCCACAGTTTTTTTTTCCGGTTTTTATCCGAGTTTTTTTTTTTTTTTTTTTTTTACGTTGTGCTGACTCTTGTTCTTTAAATGACGTTATCCCGAGGAGGACACCTAAAGGCGAGCCGTAATGGCCTCATCTTTGGCAAGCTTCTCCGGTTTTTTTTCCATAGTTTCTTTTTTTTTTTTTTACGTTGTGCTGACTCTTGTTCTTTAAATGACGTTATCCCGAGGAGGACACCTAAAGGCTAGCCGTAATGGCCTCATCTTTGGCAAGCTTCTCCGGTTTTTTTTCCATAGTTTTTTTCCGTCTTTTTTTCTTTTTTTCTTTTTTTGTTGTGCTGACTCTTGTTCTTTAAATGACGTTATCCCGAGGAGGACACCTAAAGGCGAGCCGTAATGGCCTCATCTTTGGCAAGCTTCTCCGGTTTTTTTTCCATAGTTTTTTTCTGTTCTTTTTTTCAGTTTTTCTTTTTCAGTTTTTTTTTTTTTTTTGTGCTGACTCTTGTTCTTTAAATGACGTTATCCCGAGGAGGACACCTAAAGGCGAGCCGTAATGGCCTCATCTTTGGCAAGCTTCTCCGGTTTTTTTTTCAATAGTTTTTTTTCCTTTTATATATATATATATTTTTTTTTTTTACGTTGTGCTGACTCTCGTTCTTTAAATGACGTTATCCCGAGGGGGACACCTAAAGGCGAGCCGTAATGGCCTCATCTTTGGCAAGCTTCTCCGGTTTTTTTCCACAGTTTTTTTCCGTTTTCTTTTTTTTTTTTGTGCTCACTCTCGTTCTTTAAACGACGCTATCCTGAGGAGGACACCTAAAGGCGAGCCGTCATGGCCTCATCTTCGGCAAGCTCCTCCGGTTTTTTTCCACAGTTTTTTTCCGTTTTTTTTTTTTAAGTTTTTTTTTTTTTTTAAGTTTTTTTTTTTTTTTTTTTTTTTTTACGTTGTGCTGACTCTTGTTCTTTAAATGACGTTATCCCGAGGAGGACACCTAAAGGCTAGCCGTAATGGCCTCATCTTTGGCAAGCTTCTCCGGTTTTTTTTCCATAGTTTTTTTCCGTCTTTTTTTCTTTTTTTGTTGTGCTGACTCTTGTTCTTTAAATGACGTTATCCCGAGGAGGACACCTAAAGGCGAGCCGTAATGGCCTCATCTTTGGCAAGCTTATCCGATTTTTTTTTCCATAGTTTTTTTCAGTCTTTTTTTTCAATTTTTTTTTTTTTACGTTGTGCTGACTCTTGTTCTTTAAATGACGTTATCCCGAGCAGGACACCTAAAGGCGAGCCGTAATGGCCTCATCTTCGACAATCTCCTCCGGTGTTTTTCCACAGTTTTTTTCCGGCTTTTTTCCGTTTTTTTTTTTTTTTTTTTTTTTTTTTTTTTTTTTTTTTTTTTTTTTTTTACGTTGTGCCTGACTCTTGTTCTTTAAATGACGTTATCCCGAGGAGGACACCTAAAGGCGAGCCGTAATGGCCTCATCTTTGGCAAGCTTCTCCGGTTTTTTTCCACAGTTTTTTTCTGTTTTCTTTTTTTTTTTTTGCGCTCACTCTCGTTCTTTAAACGACGCTATCCTGAAGAGGACACCTAAAGGCGAGCCGTAATGGCCACATCTTTGGCAAGCTTCTCCGATTTTTTTTCCATAGTTTTTTTCCATTTTTTTTTTTTACATTGTGCTGACTCTTGTTCTTTAAATGACGTTATCCCGAGGAGGACACCTAAAGGCGAGCCGTAATGGCCTCATCTTTGGCAAGCTCCTCCGGTTTTTTTTCACAGTTTTTTTTGCCGTTTATTATTCGAGTTTTTTTTTTTTTTTTTTTTAATACGTTGTGCTGACTCTTGTTCTTTAAATGACGTTATCCCGAGGAGGACACCTAAAGGCGAGCCGTAATGGCCTCATCTTTGGCAAGCTTCTCCGGTTTTTTTTCCATAGTTTTTTTTCCGTTTTTTTCAGTTTTTTTTTTTTCACGTTGTGCTGACTCTTGTTCTTTAAATGACGTTATCCTGAGGAGGACACCGAAAGGCGAGCCGTAATGGCCTCATCTTTGGCAAGCTCCTCCAGTTTTTTTCCACAGTTTTTTTTTCCGGTTTTTACCCGAGTTTTTTTTTTTTTTTTTTTTACGTTGTGCTGACTCTTGTTCTTTAAATGACGTTATCCCGAGGAGGACACCTAAAGGCGAGCCGTAATGGCCTCATCTTTGGCAAGCTTCTCCGGTTTTTTTTCCATAGTTTCTTTTTTTTTTTTTACGTTGTGCTGACTCTTGTTCTTTAAATGACGTTATCCCGAGGAGGACACCTAAAGGCTAGCCGTAATGGCCTCATCTTTGGCAAGCTTCTCCGGTTTTTTTTCCATAGTTTTTTTCCGTCTTTTTTTCTTTTTTTCTTTTTTTGTTGTGCTGACTCTTGTTCTTTAAATGACGTTATCCCGAGGAGGACACCTAAAGGCGAGCCGTAATGGCCTCATCTTTGGCAAGCTTCTCCGATTTTTTTTTCCATAGTTTTTTTCAGTCTTTTTTTTCAATTTTTTTTTTTTTACGTTGTGCTGACTCTTGTTCTTTAAATGACGTTATCCCGAGGAGGACACCTAAAGGCGAGCCGTAATGGCCTCATCTTTGGCAAGCTTCTCCGGTTTTTTTCCACAGTTTTTTTCCGTTTTCTTTTTTTTTTTTTTTGTGCTCACTCTCGTTCTTTAAACGACGCTATCCTGAGGAGGACACCTAAAGGCGAGCCGTCATGGCCTCATCTTCGGCAAGCTCCTCCGGTTTTTTTCCATAGTTTTTTTTTTGCCGGTTTTTATCCGAGTTTTTTTTTTTTTTTTTTAACGTTGTGCTGACTCTTGTTCTTTAAATGACGTTATCTCGAGGAGGACACCGAAAGGCGAGCCGTAATGGCCTCATCTTTGGCAAGCTCCTCCGGTTTTTTTTCACAATTTTTTTTCCGGTTTTTATCCGAGTTTTTTTTTTTTTTTTTTTTTTTTTTTTTTTTATTACGTTGTGCTGACTCTTGTTCTTTAAATGACGTTATCCCGAGGAGGACACCTAAAGGCGAGCCGTAATGGCCTCATCTTTGGCAAGCTTCTCCGGTTTTTTTTCCATAGTTTTTTTCCGCTTTTTTTTTCAATTTTTTTTTCAGTTTTTTTTTTTTTTTTTTTTTTTTTTTTTTTTAACATTTTGCTGACTCTTGTTCTTTAAATGACGTTATCCCGAGGAGGACACCTAAAGGCGAGCCGTAATGGCCTCATCTTTGGCAAGCTTCTCCGGTTTTTTTTCCATAGTTTTTTTCCGCTTTTTTTTTTCAGTTTTTTTTTCTTTTTTTTTTTTTTTTTTTTTTTTTTTTTTACATTTTGCTGACTCTTGTTCTTTAAATGACGTTATCCCGAGGAGGACACCTAAAGGCGAGCCGTAATGGCCAAATCTTTGGCAAGCTTCTCCGGTTTTTTTTCCATAGTTTTTTTCCGTTTTTTTTTTCAATTTTTTTTTTTACGTTGTGCTGACTCTTGTTCTTTAAATGACGTTATCCCGAGGAGGACACCTAAAGGCGAGCCGTAATGGCCTCATCTTTGGCAAGCTCCTCCGGTTTTTTTCCACAGTTTTTTTTTGCCGGTTTTTATCCGAGTTTTTTTTTTTTTTTTACGTTGTGCTGACTCTTGTTCTTTAAATGACGTTATCCCGAGGAGGACACATAAAGGCGAGCCGTAATGGCCTCATCTTTGGCAAGCTTCTCCGGTTTTTTTTCCATAGTTTTTTTCTGTTCTTTTTTTCAGTTTTTCTTTTTCAGTTTTTTTTTTTTTTTGTGCTGACTCTTGTTCTTTAAATGACGTTATCCCGAGGAGGACACCTAAAGGCTAGCCGTAATGGCCTCATCTTTGGCAAGCTTCTCCGGTTTTTTTTCCATAGTTTTTTTCCGTCTTTTTTTCTTTTTTTCTTTTTTTGTTGTGCTGACTCTTGTTCTTTAAATGACGTTATCCCGAGGAGGACACCTAAAGGCGAGCCATAATGGCCTCATCTTTGGCAAGCTTCTCCGGTTTTTTTTCCATAGTTTTTTTCTGTTCTTTTTTTCAGTTTTTCTTTTTCAGTTTTTTTTTTTTTTTTTGTGCTGACTCTTGTTCTTTAAATGACGTTATCCCGAGGAGGACACCTAAAGGCGAGCCGTAATGGCCTCATCTTTGGCAAGCTTCTCCTGTTTTTTTTTCAATAGTTTTTTTTCCTTTTATATATATATATATATATATTTTTTTTTTTTTACGTTGTGCTGACTCTCGTTCTTTAAATGACGTTATCCCGAGGGGGACACCTAAAGGCGAGCCGTAATGGCCTCATCTTTGGCAAGCTTCTCCGGTTTTTTTCCACAGTTTTTTTCCGTTTTCTTTTTTTTTTTTGTGCTCACTCTCGTTCTTTAAACGACGCTATCCTGAGGAGGACACCTAAAGGCGAGCCGTCATGGCCTCATCTTCGGCAAGCTCCTCCGGTTTTTTTCCACAGTTTTTTTCCGTTTTTTTTTTTTAAGTTTTTTTTTTTTTAAAGTTTTTTTTTTTTTTTTTTTTACGTTGTGCTGACTCTTGTTCTTTAAATGACGTTATCCCGAGGAGGACACCTAAAGGCTAGCCGTAATGGCCTCATCTTTGGCAAGCTTCTCCGGTTTTTTTTCCATAGTTTTTTTCCGTCTTTTTTTCTTTTTTTGTTGTGCTGACTCTTGTTCTTTAAATGACGTTATCCCGAGGAGGACACCTAAAGGCGAGCCGTAATGGCCTCATCTTTGGCAAGCTTATCCGATTTTTTTTTCCATAGTTTTTTTCAGTCTTTTTTTTCAATTTTTTTTTTTTACGTTGTGCTGACTCTTGTTCTTTAAATGACGTTATCCCGAGCAGGACACCTAAAGGCGAGCCGTAATGGCCTCATCTTCGGCAATCTCCTCCGGTGTTTTTCCACAGTTTTTTTCCGGCTTTTTTCCGTTTTTTTTTTTTTTTTTTTTTTTTTTTTTTTTTTTTTTTTTTTTTTTTTTTTTTTTTTTTTACGTTGTGCCTGACTCTTGTTCTTTAAATGACGTTATCCCGAGGAGGACACCTAAAGGCGAGCCGTAATGGCCTCATCTTTGGCAAGCTTCTCCGGTTTTTTTCCACAGTTTTTTTCTGTTTTCTTTTTTTTTTTTTGCGCTCACTCTCGTTCTTTAAACGACGCTATCCTGAAGAGGACACCTAAAGGCGAGCCGTAATGGCCACATCTTTGGCAAGCTTCTCCGATTTTTTTTCCATAGTTTTTTTCCATTTTTTTTTTTTTACATTGTGCTGACTCTTGTTCTTTAAATGACGTTATCCCGAGGAGGACACCTAAAGGCGAGCCGTAATGGCCTCATCTTTGGCAAGCTCCTCCGGTTTTTTTTCACAGTTTTTTTTGCCGTTTATTATTCGAGTTTTTTTTTTTTTTTTTTTTTTTAATACGTTGTGCTGACTCTTGTTCTTTAAATGACGTTATCCCGAGGAGGACACCTAAAGGCGAGCCGTAATGGCCTCATCTTTGGCAAGCTTCTCCGGTTTTTTTTCCATAGTTTTTTTTCCGTTTTTTTTCAGTTTTTTTTTTTTCACGTTGTGCTGACTCTTGTTCTTTAAATGACGTTATCCTGAGGAGGACACCGAAAGGCGAGCCGTAATGGCCTCATCTTTGGCAAGCTCCTCCAGTTTTTTTCCACAGTTTTTTTTTCCGGTTTTTACCCGAGTTTTTTTTTTTTTTTTTTTTACGTTGTGCTGACTCTTGTTCTTTAAATGACGTTATCCCGAGGAGGACACCTAAAGGCGAGCCGTAATGGCCTCATCTTTGGCAAGCTTCTCCGGTTTTTTTTCCATAGTTTCTTTTTTTTTTTTACGTTGTGCTGACTCTTGTTCTTTAAATGACGTTATCCCGAGGAGGACACCTAAAGGCTAGCCGTAATGGCCTCATCTTTGGCAAGCTTCTCCGGTTTTTTTTCCATAGTTTTTTTCCGTCTTTTTTTCTTTTTTTCTTTTTTTGTTGTGCTGACTCTTGTTCTTTAAATGACGTTATCCCGAGGAGGACACCTAAAGGCGAGCCGTAATGGCCTCATCTTTGGCAAGCTTCTCCGATTTTTTTTTCCATAGTTTTTTTCAGTCTTTTTTTTCAATTTTTTTTTTTTTACGTTGTGCTGACTCTTGTTCTTTAAATGACGTTATCCCGAGGAGGACACCTAAAGGCGAGCCGTAATGGCCTCATCTTTGGCAAGCTTCTCCGGTTTTTTTCCACAGTTTTTTTCCGTTTTCTTTTTTTTTTTTTTTGTGCTCACTCTCGTTCTTTAAACGACGCTATCCTGAGGAGGACACCTAAAGGCGAGCCGTCATGGCCTCATCTTCGGCAAGCTCCTCCGGTTTTTTTCCATAGTTTTTTTTTTGCCGGTTTTTATCCGAGTTTTTTTTTTTTTTTTTTTAACGTTGTGCTGACTCTTGTTCTTTAAATGACGTTATCTCGAGGAGGACACCGAAAGGCGAGCCGTAATGGCCTCATCTTTGGCAAGCTCCTCCGGTTTTTTTTCACAATTTTTTTTCCGGTTTTTATCCGAGTTTTTTTTTTTTTTTTTTTATTACGTTGTGCTGACTCTTGTTCTTTAAATGACGTTATCCCGAGGAGGACACCTAAAGGCGAGCCGTAATGGCCTCATCTTTGGCAAGCTTCTCCGGTTTTTTTTCCATAGTTTTTTTCCGCTTTTTTTTTCAATTTTTTTTTCAGTTTTTTTTTTTTTTTTTTTTTTTTTTTTTTTTTTTTTTTTTTTAACATTTTGCTGACTCTTGTTCTTTAAATGACGTTATCCCGAGGAGGACACCTAAAGGCGAGCCGTAATGGCCTCATCTTTGGCAAGCTTCTCCGGTTTTTTTTCCATAGTTTTTTTCCGCTTTTTTTTTTCAGTTTTTTTTTCTTTTTTTATTTTTTTTTTTTTTTTTACATTTTGCTGACTCTTGTTCTTTAAATGACGTTATCCCGAGGAGGACACCTAAAGGCGAGCCGTAATGGCCAAATCTTTGGCAAGCTTCTCCGGTTTTTTTTCCATAGTTTTTTTCCGTTTTTTTTTTCAATTTTTTTTTTTTACGTTGTGCTGACTCTTGTTCTTTAAATGACGTTATCCCGAGGAGGACACCTAAAGGCGAGCCGTAATGGCCTCATCTTTGGCAAGCTCCTCCGGTTTTTTTCCACAGTTTTTTTTTGCCGGTTTTTATCCGAGTTTTTTTTTTTTTTTTTACGTTGTGCTGACTCTTGTTCTTTAAATGACGTTATCCCGAGGAGGACACATAAAGGCGAGCCGTAATGGCCTCATCTTTGGCAAGCTTCTCCGGTTTTTTTTCCATAGTTTTTTTCTGTTCTTTTTTTCAGTTTTTCTTTTTCATTTTTTTTTTTTGTGCTGACTCTTGTTCTTTAAATGACGTTATCCCGAGGAGGACACCTAAAGGCGAGCCGTAATGGCCTCATCTTTGGCAAGCTTCTCCGGTTTTTTTTCAATAGTTTTTTTTCCTTTTTTTTTTTTTTTTTTTTTTTACGTTGTGCTGACTCTCGTTCTTTAAATGACGATATCCCGAGGAGGACACCTAAAGGCGAGCCGTAATGGCCTCATCTTTGGGAAGCTTCTCCGGTTTTTTTCCACAGTTTTTTTCCGTTTTCTTTTTTTTTTTTTTTTTTTGTGCTCACTCTCGTTCTTTAAACGACGCTATCCTGAGGAGGACACCTAAAGGCGAGCCGTCATGGCCTCATCTTCGGCAAGCTCCTCCGGTTTTTTTCCACAGTTTTTTTCCGTTTTTTTTTTTTTAGTTTTTTTTTTTTTTTTTTTTTTTTTTTTTTTTTTTTAACGTTGTGCTGACTCTTGTTCTTTAAACGACGCTATGCTGAGGAGGACACCTAAAGGCGAGCCGTAATGACCTCATCTTCGTCAAGCTCCTCCGGTTTTTTTCCACAGTTTTTTTTGCCGGTTTTTATCCGAGTTTTTTTTTTTTTTTTTTTTTTTACGTTGTGCTGACTCTTGTTCTTTAAATGACGTTATCCCGAGGAGGACACCGGAAGGCGAGCCGTAATGGCCTCATCTTTGGCAAGCTCCTCCGGTTTTTTTTCACAGTTTTTTTTCCGGTTTTTATCCGAGTTTTTTTTTTTTTTTTTTTTTACGTTGTGCTGACTCTTGTTCTTTAAATGACGTTATCCCGAGGAGGACACCTAAAGGCGAGCCGTAATGGCCTCATCTTTGGCAAGCTTCTCCGGTTTTTTTTCCATAGTTTTTTTCCGTTTTTTTTTTCAGTTTTTTTTTCATTTTTTTTTTTTTTTTTTTTTTTTTTTTTTTTTTTTTTTTACATTTTGCTGACTCTTGTTCTTTAAATGATGTTATCCCGAGGAGGACACCTAAAGGCGAGCCGTAATGGCCACATCTTTGGCAAGCTTCTCCGGTTTTTTTTCCATAGTTTTTTTCCGTTTTTTTTTCAATTTTTTTTTTTTACGTTGTGCTGACTCTTGTTCTTTAAATGACGTTATCCCGAGGAGGACACCTAAAGGCGAGCCGTAATGGCCTCATCTTCGGCAAGCTCCTCCGGTTTTTTTCCACAGTTTTTTTTCCGGCTTTTTTCCGTTTTTATTTCAGTTTTTTTTTTTTTTTTTACGTTGTGCTGACTCTTGTTCTTTAAATGACGTTATCCCGAGGAGGACACCTAAAGGCGAGCCGTAATGGCCTCATCTTTGGCAAGCTCCTCCGGTATTTTTCCACAGTTTTTTTTGCCGGTTTTTATCCGAGTTTTTTTTTTTTTTATTTACGTTGTGCTGACTCTTGTTCTTTAAATGACGTTATCCCGAGGAGGACACCTAAAGGCGAGCCGTAATGGCCTCATCTTTGGCAAGCTTCTCCGGTTTTTTTTCCATAGTTTTTTTCCGTTTTTTTTTTTTTTTTTTTTTACATTGTGCTGACTCTTGTTCTTTAAATGAGGTTATCCCGAGGAGGACACCTAAAGGCGAGCCTTAATGGCCTCATCTTTGGCAAGCTTCTCCGGTTTTTTTTCCATAGTTTTTTTTCGTTTTTTTTCAGTTTTTTTTTTCACGTTGTGCTGACTCTTGTTCTTTAAATGACGTTATCCCGAGGAGGACACCGAAAGGCGAGCCGTAATGGCCTCATCTTTGGCAAGCTCCACCGGTTTTTTTCCACAGTTTTTTTTGCCGGTATTTATCCGAGTTTTTTTTTTTTTTATTTTTTTTTTACGTTGTGCTGACTCTTGTTCTTTAAATGACGTTATCCCGAGGAGGACACCTAAAGGCGAGCCGTAATGGCCTCATCTTTGGCAAGCTTCTCCGGTTTTTTTTCCATAGTTTTTTTCCGTTTTTTTTTTCAGTTTTTCTTTTTCAGTTTTTTTTTTTTTGTGCTGACTCTTGTTCTTTAAATGACGTTATCCCGAGGAGGACACCTAAAGGCATGCCATATTGGCCTCATCTTTGGCAAGCTTCTCCGGTTGTTTTACCATAATTTTTTTCCGTTTTTTCTTTCTTTTTTTTTTTTTTATACATTTTGCTTACTCTTGTTCTTTAAATGACGTTATCCCGAGGAGGACACCTAAAGGCGAGCCGTAATGGCCACATCTTTGGCAAGCTTCTCCGATTTTTTTTCCATAGTTTTTTTCCATTTTTTTTTTTTACATTGTGCTGACTCTTGTTCTTTAAATGACGTTATCCCGAGGAGGACACCTAAAGGCGAGCCGTAATGGCCTCATCTTTGGCAAGCTCCTCCGGTTTTTTTCCACAGTTTTTTTTGCCGGTTATTATCCGAGTTTTTTTTTTTTTTATACGTTGTGCTGACTCTTGTTCTTTAAATGACGTTATCCCGAGGAGGACACCTAAAGGCGAACCGTAATGGCCTCATCTTTGGCAAACTTCTCCGGTTTTTTTTCCATAGTTTTTTTTCCGTTTTTTTTTCAGTTTTTTTTTTTCACGTTGTGCTGACTCTTGTTCTTTAAATGACGTTATCCTGAGGAGGACACCGAAAGGCGAGCCGTAATGGCCTCATCTTTGGCAAGCTCCTCCAGTTTTTTTCCACAGTTTTTTTTTCCGGTTTTTATCCGAGTTTTTTTTTTTTTTTTTTTTTTTACGTTGTGCTGACTCTTGTTCTTTAAATGACGTTATCCCGAGGAGGACACCTAAAGGCGAGCCGTAATGGCCTCATCTTTGGCAAGCTTCTCCGGTTTTTTTTCCATAGTTTCTTTTTTTTTTTTTACGTTGTGCTGACTCTTGTTCTTTAAATGACGTTATCCCGAGGAGGACACCTAAAGGCGAGCCGTAATGGCCTCATCTTTGGCAAGCTTCTCCGGTTTTTTTCCACAGTTTTTTTCCGTTTTCTTTTTTTTTTTTTTGTGCTCACTCTCGTTCTTTAAACGACGCTATCCTGAGGAGGACACCTAAAGGCGAGCCGTCATGGCCTCATCTTCGGCAAGCTCCTCCGGTTTTTTTCCATAGTTTTTTTTTTGCCGGTTTTTATCCGAGTTTTTTTTTTTTTTTTTTTAACGTTGTGCTGATCTTGTTCTTTAAATGACGTTATCCCGAGGAGGACACCGAAAGGCGAGCCGTAATGGCCTCATCTTTGGCAAGCTCCTCCGGTTTTTTTTCACAATTTTTTTTCCGGTTTTTATCCGAGTTTTTTTTTTTTTTTTTTTTTTTTTTTATTACGTTGTGCTGACTCTTGTTCTTTAAATGACGTTATCCCGAGGAGGACACCTAAAGGCGAGCCGTAATGGCCTCATCTTTGGCAAGCTTCTCCGGTTTTTTTTCCATAGTTTTTTTTCCTTTTTTTTTTTTTTTTTTTTTTTTTTTTTTTTTTACGTTGTGCTGACTCTCGTTCGTTAAATGACGATATCCCGAGGAGGACACCTAAAGGCGAGCCGTAATGGCCTCATCTTTGGGAAGCTTCTCCGGTTTTTTTCCACAGTTTTTTTCCGTTTTCTTTTTTTTTTTTTTTTGTGCTCACTCTCGTTCTTTAAACGACGCTATCCTGAGGAGGACACCTAAAGGCGAGCCGTCATGGCCTCATCTTCGGCAAGCTCCTCCGGTTTTTTTCCACAGTTTTTTTCCGTTTTTTTTTTTTTTTTTTTTTTTTTTTTTTTTTTTTTTTTTTTTTTTTTTTTTTTTTTTTTTTTTTTTTTTTACGTTGGGCTGACTCTTGTTCTTTAAACGACGCTATGCTGAGGAGGACACCTAAAGGCGAGCCGTAATGACCTCATCTTCGTCAAGCTCCTCCGGTTTTTTTCCACAGTTTTTTTTGCCGGTTTTTATCCGAGTTTTTTTTTTTTTTTTTTTTTTTAACGTTGTGCTGACTCTTGTTCTTTAAATGACGTTATCCCGAGGAGGACACCGAAAGGCGAGCCGTAATGGCCTCATCTTTGGCAAGCTCCTCCGGTTTTTTTTCACAGTTTTTTTTCCGGTTTTTATCCGAGTTTTTTTTTTTTTTTTTTTTTTTTTTTTTTTTTTTTACGTTGTGCTGACTCTTGTTTTTTAAATGACGTTATCCCGAGGAGGACACCTAAAGGCGAGCCGTAATGGCCTCATCTTTGGCAAGCTTCTCCGGTTTTTTTTCCATAGTTTTTTTCCGTTTTTTTTTTCAGTTTTTTTTTCAGTTTTTTTTTTTTTTTTTTTTTTTTTTAACATTTTGCTGACTCTTGTTCTTTAAATGAGGTTATCCCGAGGAGGACACCTAAAGGCGAGCCGTAATGGCCTCATCTTTGGCAAGCTCCTCCGGTATTTTTCCACAGTTTTTTTTGCCGGTTTTTATCCGAGTTTTTTTTTTTTTTATTTACGTTGTGCTGACTCTTGTTCTTTAAATGACGTTATCCCGAGGAGGACACCTAAAGGCGAGCCGTAATGGCCTCATCTTTGGCAAGCTTCTCCGGTTTTTTTTCCATAGTTTTTTTCCGTTTTTTTTTTTTTTTTTTTTTTTTTTTTTTTATTACATTGTGCTGACTCTTGTTCTTTAAATGAGGTTATCCCGAGGAGGACACCTAAAGGCGAGCCTTAATGGCCTCATCTTTGGCAAGCTTCTCCGGTTTTTTTTCCATAGTTTTTTTCCGTTTTTTTTTCAGTTTTTTTTTTCACGTTGTGCTGACTCTTGTTCTTTAAATGACGTTATCCCGAGGAGGACACCGAAAGGCGAGCCGTAATGGCCTCATCTTTGGCAAGCTCTACCGGTTTTTTTCCACAGTTTTTTTTGCCGGTATTTATCCGAGTTTTATTTTATTTTATTTTTTTTTTTACGTTGTGCTGACTCTTGTTCTTTAAATGACGTTATCCCGAGGAGGACACCTAAAGGCGAGCCGTAATGGCCTCATCTTTGGCAAGCTTCTCCGGTTTTTTTTCCATAGTTTTTTTCCGTTTTTTTTTTCAGTTTTTTTTTCAGTTTTTTTTTTTTTTTTTTTTTTTTTTTTTTTTTTTTTAACATTTTGCTGACTCTTGTTCTTTAAATGAGGTTATCCCGAGGAGGACACCTAAAGGCGAGCCGTAATGGCCTCATCTTTGGCAAGCTCCTCCGGTATTTTTCCACAGTTTTTTTTGCCGGTTTTTATCCGAGTTTTTTTTTTTTTTATTTACGTTGTGCTGACTCTTGTTCTTTAAATGACGTTATCCCGAGGAGGACACCTAAAGGCGAGCCGTAATGGCCTCATCTTTGGCAAGCTTCTCCGGTTTTTTTTCCATAGTTTTTTTCCGTTTTTTTTTTTTTTTTTTTTTTTTTTTTTTTTTTTTTTTTTTTTTTTTTTTTTTTTTTTTTTACATTGTGCTGACTCTTGTTCTTTAAATGAGGTTATCCCGAGGAGGACACCTAAAGGCGAGCCTTAATGGCCTCATCTTTGGCAAGCTTCTCCGGTTTTTTTTCCATAGTTTTTTTCCGTTTTTTTTTCAGTTTTTTTTTCACGTTGTGCTGACTCTTGTTCTTTAAATGACGTTATCCCGAGGAGGACACCGAAAGGCGAGCCGTAATGGCCTCATCTTTGGCAAGCTCTACCGGTTTTTTTCCACAGTTTTTTTTGCCGGTATTTATCCGAGTTTTTTTTTATTTTTATTTTTTTTTTTACGTTGTGCTGACTCTTGTTCTTTAAATGACGTTATCCCGAGGAGGACACCTAAAGGCGAGCCGTAATGGCCTCATCTTTGGCAAGCTTCTCCGGTTTTTTTTCCATAGTTTTTTTCCGTTTTTTTTTTCAGTTTTTTTTTCAGTTTTTTTTTTTTTTTTTTTTTTTTTTTTTTTTTTTTGTGCTGACTCTTGTTCTTTAAATGACGTTATCCCGAGGAGGACACCTAAAGGCGAGCCGTAATGGCCACATCTTTGGCAAGCTTCTCCGGTTTTTTTTCCATAGTTTTTTTCCGTTTTTTTTTCAATTTTTTTTTTTTACGTTGTGCTGACTCTTGTTCTTTAAATGACGTTATCCCGAGGAGGACACCTAAAGGCGAGCCGTAATGGCCTCATCTTCGGCAAGCTCCTCCGGTTTTTTTCCACAGTTTTTTTTCCGGCTTTTTTCCGTTTTTATTTCAGTTTTTTTTTTTTTTACGTTGTGCTGACTGTTGTTCTTTAAATGACGTTATCCCGAGGAGGACACCTAAAGGCGAGCCGTAATGGCCTCATCTTTGGCAAGCTCCTCCGGTATTTTTCCACAGTTTTTTTTGCCGGTTTTTATCCGAGTTTTTTTTTTTTTTATTTACGTTGTGCTGACTCTTGTTCTTTAAATGACGTTATCCCGAGGAGGACACCTAAAGGCGAGCCGTAATGGCCTCATCTTTGGCAAGCTTCTCCGATTTTTTTTCCATAGTTTTTTTCCGTTTTTTTTTTCAGTTTTTCTTTTTCTTTTTTTTTCTTTTTTTTTTGTGCTGACTCTTGTTCTTTAAATGACGTTATCCCAAGGAGGTGATGAGTATTTTGGTGAAAAATAATTTTCTCCCAAATCACCCAAATCTAACCGGCAAGTGCACCGGGTCGCATCAAGTAATAATAACTCACGGGAGTGAGGTCGATCCCACAGGGATTGATGGATCAAGCAATTTTAGTGGGTGATTAGTTTAGTCAAGCTAACATTGAGTGATTTGAGTGACCATTGAAGCCAACAGAATGTAAATGACAAGGAAAATTAAAGTGCAGAAAGTAAATTACATTGAAACTTAAAGAGCAAGAAATGTAAATTGCATGAAAGTAAAGGGGATTGGGTGCAGGGAAATTAAATGAAAGCAGTAAATCAAAGCTTAGAACAATTGCAAGAGAAATTAAAGAAAAGTAAATTGCAGAAGCCAAGAGAAGGTGAAGTAGTGAACAGGAATGGAAATTCAATTGTGCAGAGAAAGTAAACAAGAAAATTTTCAAGGTGAGATTGAAACAGAATTTCTTCAATTCTCAACCCAAGATTCAAAACGAAATTGAAAACTAAGAGAGAGCTCTCAAATCCTAATGCTCCCTCGTGGAGCCAGCCTCCCCACAAATATGAAAATGATGCCTTATATAGGCTTTACAAAATGGAAATGAAAATGAAATTAAAAACAAATTACAATTAAATGAAATTCCTATTTTATCTATTTCTTGTGCCTTTGAGTGATGATCATTTGGGCCCTTGCTCTTGATGGAATTGGGTTGATAAAGGCCTTGGTTGATTGCTCTTGGAGTTTGAAGAGGAACCGAATTGAACCGGGTTGAGTTTGCAAAAGTTGGACCAAAAGTTGGAGCTAAAGTTAGGGGTCTAACTTTGGCTCCAACTTTTCATAGCAGCCCACAAAACTTGCTGGTATGAACGTTGGTGCCAATGTTAGGGGTCTACCTTTGACCCTAACGTTGGCCTTGCCTTGTGTGCTTGTGGTGTCAACTTTGTCCTCTTGTCATGTTGCCAATTTTATGCCCAATATAGACTATCATATATGGTTGGAAAGCTCTGAATGTCAGCTTTCTAACCCACTTGGAATCACTTCAATTGGACATCTACAACTCAAGTTATGATCATTTGAAGAGGGCATGGTCGCTGGCTTTGGTGTGCAGCGTTTGAGGTAACGTTTGCCTCAAACGTTGGCGAAAACGCCAGTTCTGGAGGCTCAAACGTATTGTCCACCCCATACTATTATACATTGTTGGAAAGCCCTGGATGTCTACTTTCCAATGCCGTTGGGAGCACATCAATTGGAGCTCTACAGCTTGAGTTATACTCCGTTGAAGGTGCAGAGGTCAAGTGGCCTCACTGCAGGTTGCCACAATGTTCGTTTATGCACATTGCGGGGCAGTTTTCTCCCTCAATTTTAGTGTCCACCATGCAGTGCCATATATGCTTGGAAAGCTCTTGATTCCTACTTTCCAATGCTTCTTGAATCACCTCATTTGGAGCTCTGTAGCTCAAGTTATTCTTGTTGGAAGTATACCCCTTGTATGCCTTGTGGTGTGTGGCGCCAACGTTAGCCACCAAGTTAGGGGGCTAACGTTGGCGCAAACTTTTGCCCCTCTCCCTTGTATTTTCATGTGCCAACGTTAGCCTCCAAGTTAGGGGTCTAACGTTGGCGCAAACGTTGGGTGGCCAGGGAGGAGTTTCTCATGCCAACGTTAGCCTCCAAGTTAGGGGGCTAACGTTGGCGCAAACGTGGGGTGCCCAGGGAGTAATCTTCATGCCTAACGTTAGCCCTCACGTTAGGGGTCTAACTTTGAGGCTAACTTTAGGTCCAACTTTTTGCTTCATGGTTCAATTTCACTTATTCCATTGTCCTCTCTTTACTCCTAGCCCTTCCTTCTTGCTTCACCCTTTCTCCAAGCTTTCTTCACCTATAATTAATCAACCAAACTCATCAAAGCTATGCTCAAAATCATGAGGTATTCATTCTTTCATAATATGCAACAAATATAGCATAAAACCTCATGAAATGGCATGAATTCATACATGGTTGATTCAATTATGGGAAACATGAAAATCTACCCACTTGGCTTGCTTATGGCTCAAGAAAGTGCATAAAACCTATTGAAAACAAAGGAAAAAGGCATAGAAAAACATGACATGATGACATGTCATCACAACACCAAACTTAAACCTTGCTTGTCCCCAAGCAAGAAAAGAATCATGCAATAAAGATTGACAATCCAAGGTTAGAAGAATAGCAACTCAATGTTCATGGTAAGCTAGTTTTCTAAGCATGCTACAATCACAAAAGAAATGTAAATGATTGATGCTTCCATCTAGCTCAATTTATGAAATCTTTCTTTTATATTTCTTCCTTGAAACAAACTTTTGATTTTTTTATTTAGCTTCTCCTTTTGGGTGCTTTGCCCCATGAGTTGATAACAAAGCTACGACTTCTAAATGCTTTGTTTTCAAGTATTACCACTTGATACATAAGCACCACAAGCATTTGATTAGAGGACTTCATTAAGCTCATTTTTCTTTTCTTTTCTTGACTCTCTAATCATTGATGCTCAGAGCCTTGAGCTTTGAGGGAGTGCTTTTGCACTTTGAGCCTAACCTTGACTTCTAAGTGTTTTGTTTTCAAGCATTTGGCTTGATACATAAACACCACAAGTACTTAACAAATAAATTGCCATTGGTACTCAGAGCCTTCAGCTTTCTCATTCTTTCCCTTTTACTTTTCTTGCTTTAATTGTATTTGCTTCTTCAAGGTTTTCATGATTTTCAAAAGATTTCACAAACTGTACTAGATGAAAACTTCAATTAAATAAAATCCAATGCAATTGAGCAACAATTATTCATACTAGCTTTCCAATACTTGTATGCACATGCTAAACTCTTCTTTAGTTCCTTGTTTGTTTATGATCATGATGCTTTACTGCTTTTGAATTCACAAAACTCAAGTTGGTAATCACAATGGCACAGCACCATGTTGCAATTTAGAAATCAAACTAGGCCTTTTCATACACACATGTAAACAGAAAAGATAAAGACAATCATGCAGTTTATAGTGCTTGAATTAAATGAGAGAAAAAGGAACTTTACAACCTTGTAGTTCATCTTCTCTATTGTTGTCATTTTCCTCCCATTCTCCTCCTTCCCATACCAAACTCAGCATGCTTGCTCATCCTCAAGCAATAATTAGGACAATGGCTATGGGGCTAAGATGGATCATGAATGTCTTACACAAGAAATGTTAGTAGTACATGTGTTTCAAGCAAGCAAAATTAAAGATAATAATCAAGGCACAAGAGACAGAGACATTGTGATTGCATACTTAAGAAGGTGAGCATAATACTTTGCATAGAAGATAAGTGGCACACCAAACTTAGTGTGACACTTTCACTTGGAATTAATGCAAGTATCTTGTAAGAATTGGAACTAAATTTTGTTGCATAGCAACACCAAACTTAGAATGCAACCATATGTCAATTTATTGAAATTTAAACAAAGCAAGGAAAAGAAATGTACCTACTGTCTACCTGTTCTTTACTTTCTTCCTCTTCTTCCAATTTGTTAAGAGAAATGACTTCAAAGGAGGAGAAGATTCAGCTATTACCCCCTGTCTTGGTCTCTCCTCAGCAAGCTTTCTTTTGTACATGGCTTGATTGAGCTTGCTTGCTATTGGTCCAGGGGTTGGATTGCTTGTGGTTGACCTCCTCTTGAATGTTGTCCTTGGTAGTTTGGTCACAATCCTCTTCTTGGTGCTTTTGTTAATTGCCTTCACTTCTTTGAATCCAAGTCTTGGTGGTTGTGTGATTTTTGGAGTTTTGCATTCATCCAGAGCTTTTTGTATTTGTGGTTCTATGAACTCCTCCTTTATGTACTTCTCTGCCTCACTTGAGTTTGGAATGACTTCTTCACTTTCTTGCTCCTCCACTTCCTCTTTTACACCCAATATTTATTTTAATAGCTCTATCATGGGGGGTGAAAGTTGTGAGTCTTCATGTTCTCTTGTCATCTCAAGTGCAGTTTCAGGTTCAACCACCTCATTCTTCATTGAAAGTTCACTTGATGCAGTGGCCTCCTTATCTTGCTCTTCCACTTTCTCCTTCATATCCATCAATTGGCCTTCATTTTTCTTGCTCAGTGGTTCTAAGCTCCTCCTTATTTTCTCTACTTCTCCATTCATATTTTTGAAGAAAGCTTCTTGCCTTTTCTCGGATATTTGTGCTTCTTTCGCATATTTTTCGAGCTTGGACTCAAGCTCTGAAAGCCTTGAGTGGTTCAAGGAAGTTTGTGTGGGTGGTGAGTTTTGAAAGGGGCTTTCGGTTGAAGTATGGTCAAGTGATGATATCTTTGGATGATTATCATATGGAGCACTAGAATTCCCTTCCCAGCCACCATTAGAATCATGACTTGCATCATTTTGTGGTGGAGGGAAATATCCCATATGATTTTCTTTCTCATCTTGTGGTTGTGAAGCAAATCTCCATGAATTGGAGTGCTCAGAATGTATATTCTCTTGGTGATATTCCCAGCCACCATTAGAGAATGGTGATAGTGGGTGATATCCCATAGAATTTGTTTGATCATAAGATGAGTTGAACTCCATTTGAGTTTTGTAAAACACACAACCAAGGAAAATTGAAATTACTCATATCAGAGATGAGAATTTCTTAGTGAGGCAAAAACTTAAACACCTTGGTTTCACTTTGAAACAGAAAATAAAAATAAAGAAAATGCTTGATCTAGAATTCTCACCCACATAATCATTGTTGATCTAATCAATCCCCGGCAACGGCGCCAAAAACTTGATGAGTATTTTGGTGAAAAATAAATTTCTCCCAAAACACCCAAATCTAACCGGCAAGTGCACCGGGTCGCATCAAGTAATAATAACTCACGGGAGTGAGGTCGATCCCACAGGGATTGATGGATCAAGCAATTTTAGTGGGTGATTAGTTTAGTCAAGCTAACATTGAGTGATTTGAGTGACCATTGAAGCCAACAGAATGTAAATGACAAGGAAAATTAAAGTGCAGAAAGTAAATTACATTGAAACTTAAAGAGCAAGAAATGTAAATTGCATGAAAGTAAAGGGGATTGGGTGCAGGGAAATTAAATGAAAGCAGTAAATCAAAGCTTAGAACAATTGCAAGAGAAATTAAAGAAAAGTAAATTGCAGAAGCCAAGAGAAGGTGAAGTAGTGAACAGGAATGGAAATTCAATTGTGCAGAGAAAGTAAACAAGAAAATTTTCAAGGTGAGATTGAAACAGAATTTCTTCAATTCTCAACCCAAGATTCAAAACGAAATTGAAAACTAAGAGAGAGCTCTCAAATCCTAATGCTCCCTCGTGGAGCCAGCCTCCCCACAAATATGAAAATGATGCCTTATATAGGCTTTACAAAATGGAAATGAAAATGAAATTAAAAACAAATTACAATTAAATGAAATTCCTATTTTATCTATTTCTTGTGCCTTTGAGTGATGATCATTTGGGCCCTTGCTCTTGATGGAATTGGGTTGATAAAGACCTTGGTTGATTGCTCTTGGAGTTTGAAGAGGAACCGAATTGAACTGGGTTGAGTTTGCAAAAGTTGGACCAAAAGTTGGAGCTAAAGTTAGGGGTCTAACTTTGGCTCCAACTTTTCATAGCAGCCCACAAAACTTGCTGGTATGAACGTTGGTGCCAACGTTAGGGGTCTAACTTTGACCCTAACGTTGGCCTTGCCTTGTGTGCTTGTGGTGTCAACTTTGTCCTCTTGTCATGTTGCCAATTTTATGCCCAATATAGACTATCATATATGGTTGGAAAGCTCTGAATGTCAGCTTTCTAACCCACTTGGAATCACTTCAATTGGACATCTACAACTCAAGTTATGATCATTTGAAGAGGGCATGGTCGCTGGCTTTGGTGTGCAGCGTTTGAGGTAACGTTT
>NC_142437.1:56902500-56917500 GCF_059453495.1 Arachis ipaensis | reverse complement strand
GAGGAAACCTAAAGGCGAGCCGTAATGGCCTCATCTTTGGCAAGTTTCTCCGGTTTTTTTCCATAGTTTTTTTCCGTTTTTTTTTTTTTTTTTTTTTTTACGTTGTGCTGACTCTTGTTCTTTAAATGACGTTATCCCGAGGAGGACACCTAAAGGCGAGCCTAATGGCCTCATCTTTGGCAAGCTTCTCCGGTTTTTTCCACAGTTTTTTTCGGTTTTTTTTTTTTTTTTTACGTTGTGCTGACTCTTGTTCTTTAAATGACGTTATCCCGAGGAGGACACCTAAAGGCGAGCCGTAATGGCCTCATCTTTGGCAAGCTTCTCCGGTTTTTTTTCCATAGTTTTTTTCCGTTTTTTTTTTCAATTTTTTTTTTTTTACGTTGTGCTGACTCTTGTTCTTTAAATGACGTTATCCCGAGGAGGACACCTAAAGGCGAGCCGTAATGGCCTCATCTTTGGCAAGCTCCTCCAGTTTTTTTCCACAGTTTTTTTTGCCGGTTTTTATCCGAGTTTTTTTTTTTTTTACGTTGTGCTGACTCTTGTTATTTAAATGACGTTATCCCGAGGAGGACACCTAAGGGCGAGCCGTAATGGCCTCATCTTTGGCAAGCTTCTCCGGTTTTTTTTCCATAGTTTTTTTCTGTTTTTTTCTTCAGTTTTTTTTTTAGTTTTTTTTTTTTTTTTTTTTTTTTTTTTTTTTTTTTTTTTACGTTGTGCTGACTCTTGTTCTTTAAATGACGTTATCCCGAGGAGGACACCTAAAGGCGAGCCGTAATGGCCTCATCTTTGGCAAGCTTCTCCGGTTTTTTTTCCATAGTTTTTTTCCGTTTTTTTTTTCAGTTTTTCTTTTTCTTTTTTTTTTTGTGCTGACTCTTGTTCTTTAAATGACGTTATCCCGAGGAGGAAACCTAAAGGCGAGCCGGAATGGCCTCATCTTTGGCAAGTTTCTCCGGTTTTTTTTTCCATAGTTTTTTTCCTTTTTTTTTTTTTTTTTTTTTATTATGTTGTGCTGACTCTTGTTCTTTAAATGACGTTATCCCGAGGAGGACACCTAAAGGCGAGCCTAATGGCCTCATCTTTGGCAAGCTTCTCCGGTTTTTTCCACAGTTTTTTTCGGTTTTTTTTTTTTTTTACGTTGTGCTGACTCTTGTTCTTTAAATGACGTTATCCCGAGGAGGACACCTAAAGGCGAGCCGTAATGGCCTCATCTTTGGCAAGCTTCTCCGGTTTTTTTTCCAAAGTTTTTTTCCGTTTTTTTTCAGTTTTCTTTTTTTTTTTTCACGTTGTGCTGAATCTTGTTCTTTAAATGACGTTATCCCGAGGAGGACACCAAAAGGCGAGCCGTAATGGCCTCATCTTTGGCAAGCTCCTCCGGTTTTTTTCCACAGTTTTTTTTCCGGTTTTTATCCGAGTTTTTTTTTTTTTTTTTTTTTTTTTTTTTTTTTTTTTTTTTTTACGTTGTGCTGACTCTTCTTCTTTAAATGACGTTATCCCGAGGAGGACACCTAAAGGCGAGCCGTAATGGCCTCATCTTTGGCAAGCTTCTCCGGTTTTTTTTCCATAGTTTTTTTCTGTTTTTTTCTTCAGTTTTTTTTTTTTTTTTTTTTTTTTTTTTTTTTTTTTTTTTTTTTTTACGTTGTGCTGACTCTTGTTCTTTAAATGACGTTATCCCGAGGAGGACACCTAAAGGCGAGCCGTAATGGCCTCATCTTTGGCAAGCTTCTCCGGTTTTTTTTTTCCATAGTTTTTCTCCGTTTTTTTTTTTTTACGTTGTGCTGACTCTTGTTCTTTAAATGACGTTATCCCGAGGAGGACACCTAAAGGCGAGCCGTAATGACCTCATCTTCGGCAAGCTCCTCCGGTTTTTTTCCACAGTTTTTTTTTCCGGTTTTTATCCGAGTTTTTTTATTTTATTTTATTTTTTTTTTATTTTTTTTTACATTGTGCTGACTCTTGTTCTTTAAATGACGTTATCCCGAGGAGGACACTTAAAGGCGAGCCGTAATGGCCTCATCTTTGGCAAGCTTCTCCGTTTTTTTTTTCAATTTTTTTTTTTTACGTTGTGCTGACTCTTGTTCTTTAAATGACGTTATCCCGAGGAGGACACCTAAAGGCGAGCCGTAATGGCCTCATCTTTGGCAAGCTCCTCCAGTTTTTTTCCACAGTTTTTTTTTGCCGGTTTTTATCCGAGTTTTTTTTTTTTTTTACGTTGTGCTGACTCTTGTTCTTTAAATGACGTTATCCCGAGGAGGACACCTAAAGGCGAGCCGTAATGGCCTCATCTTTGGCAAGCTTCTCCGGTTTTTTTTCATAGTTTTTTTCCGTTTTTTTTTTCAGTTTTTCTTTTTCTTTTTTTTTGTGTTGACTCTTGTTCTTTAAATAACGTTATCCCGAGGAGGAAACCTAAAGGCGAGCCGTAATGGCCTCATCTTTGGCAAGTTTCTCCGGTTTTTTTCCATAGTTTTTTTCCGTTTTTTTTTTTTTTTTTTTTTTTTTTTACGTTGTGCTGACTCTTGTTCTTTAAATGACGTTATCCCGAGGAGGACACCTAAAGGCGAGCCTAATGGCCTCATCTTTGGCAAGCTTCTCCGGTTTTTTCCACAGTTTTTTTCGGTTTTTTTTTTTTTTTTACGTTGTGCTGACTCTTGTTCTTTAAATGACGTTATCCCGAGGAGGACACCTAAAGGCGAGCCGTAATGGCCTCATCTTTGGCAAGCTTCTCCGGTTTTTTTTCCATAGTTTTTTTCCGTTTTTTTTTTCAATTTTTTTTTTTTTACGTTGTGCTGACTCTTGTTCTTTAAATGACGTTATCCCGAGGAGGACACCTAAAGGCGAGCCGTAATGGCCTCATCTTTGGCAAGCTCCTCCAGTTTTTTTCCACAGTTTTTTTTGCCGGTTTTTATCCGAGTTTTTTTTTTTTTTACGTTGTGCTGACTCTTGTTATTTAAATGACGTTATCCCGAGGAGGACACCTAAGGGCGAGCCGTAATGGCCTCATCTTTGGCAAGCTTCTCCGGTTTTTTTTCCATAGTTTTTTTCCGTTTTTTTTTTCAGTTTTTCTTTTTCTTTTTTTTTTCTTTTTTTTTTGTGCTGACTCTTGTTCGTTAAATGACGTTATCCCGAGGAGGAAACCTAAAGGCGAGCCGTAATGGCCTCATCTTTGGCAAGTTTCTCCGGTTTTCTTTCCATAGTTTTTTTCCATTTTTTTTTTCTTTCTTTTTTTTTTTTTTTTTACGTTGTGCTGACTCTTGTTCTTTAAATGACGTTATCCCGAGGAGGACACCTAAAGGCGAGCCGTAATGGCCTCATCTTTGGCAAGCTTCTCCGATTTTTTTTTTCCATAGTTTTTTTCAGTTTTTTTTTCAATTTTTTTTTTTTACGTTGTGCTGACTCTTGTTCTTTAAATGACGTTATCCCGAGGAGGACACCTAAAGGCGAGCCATAATGGCCTCATCTTCGGCAATCTCCTCCGGTTTTTTTCCACAGTTTTTTTCCGGCTTTTTTTCCGTTTTTTTTTTCCGTTTTTTTTTTTTTTTTTTTTTTTTTTTTTTTTTTTTTTTTTTTTTTTTTTTTTTTTTTTTACGTTGTGCTGACTCTTGTTCTTTAAATGACGTTATCCTGAGGAGGACACCTAAAGGCGAGCCGTAATGGCCTCATCTTTGGCAAGCTCCTCCGGTTTATTTCCACGGTTTTTTTTGCCGGTTTTTATCCGAGTTTTTTTTTTTTTTTTTTTTTTTTTTTTTTTTTTTTTTTTTTACGTTGTGCTGACTCTTGTTCTTTAAATGACGTTATCCCGAGGAGGACACCTAAAGGCGAGCCGTAATGGCCTCATCTTTGACAAGCTTCTCCGGTTTTTTTTCCATAGTTTTTTTCCGTTTTTTTTTAGTTTTTTTTTTTCACGTTGTGCTGACTCTTGTTCTTTAAATGACGTTATCCTGAGGAGGACACCTAAAGGCGAGCCGTAATGGCCTCATCTTTGGCAAGCTCCTCCGGTTTATTTCCACGGTTTTTTTTGCCGGTTTTTATCCGAGTTTTTTTTTTTTTTTTTTTTTTTTTATTTTTTTTTTTTTACGTTGTGCTGACTCTTGTTCTTTAAATGACGTTATCCCGAGGAGGACACCTAAAGGCGAGCCGTAATGGCCTCATCTTTGGCAAGCTTCTCCGGTTTTTTTTCCATAATTTTTTTCCGTTTTTTTTTCAGTTTTTCTTTTTCAGTTTTTTTTTTTTTTTTGTGCTGACTCTTGTTCTTTAAATGACGTTATCCCGAGGAGGACACCTAAAGGCGAGCCGTAATGGCCTCATCTTTGGCAAGCTTCTCCGGTTTTTTTTGCATAGTTTTTTTCCGTTTTTTTTTTCTTTTTTTTTTTTTTTTTTTTTTTTTTTTTTTTTTTACGTTGTGCTGACTCTTGTTCTTTAAATGACGTTATCCCGAGGAGGACACCTAAAGGCGAGCCGTAATGGCCTCATCTTTGGCAAGCTTCTCCGATTTTTTTTCCATAGTTTTTTCAGTTTTTTTTTTTTTTTTTTTTTTTTATACGTTGTGCTGACTCTTGTTCTTTAAATGACGTTATCCCGAGGAGGACACCTAAAGGCGAGCCGTAATGGCCTCATCTTTGGCAAGCACCTCCGGTTTTTTTTCCACAGTTTTTTTTTCCTGTTTTTATCCGAGTTTTTTTTTTTTTTTGTGTGCTGACTCTTGTTCTTTAAATGACGTTATCCCGAGGAGGACACCTAAAGGCGAGCCGTAATGCCCTCATCTTTGGCAAGCTTCTCCGGTTTTTTTTCCATAGTTTTTTTCTGTTTTTTTCTTCAGTTTTTTTTTTTTTTTTTTTTTTTTTTTTTTTTTTTTTTTTTTTTTTTTTTTTTTTTTTTTTTTTTTTTACGTTGTGCTGACTCTTGTTCTTTAAATGACGTTATCCCGAGGAGGACACCTAAAGGCGAGCCGTAATGGCCTCATCTTTGGCAAGCTTCTCCGGTTTTTTTTTTCCATAGTTTTTCTCCGTTTTTTTTTTTTTACGTTGTGCTGACTCTTGTTCTTTAAATGACGTTATCCCGAGGAGGACACCTAAAGGCGAGCCGTAATGACCTCATCTTCGGCAAGCTCCTCCGGTTTTTTTCCACAGTTTTTTTTTCCGGTTTTTATCCGAGTTTTTTTATTTTATTTTATTTTTTTTTTATTTTTTTTTACATTGTGCTGACTCTTGTTCTTTAAATGACGTTATCCCGAGGAGGACACTTAAAGGCGAGCCGTAATGGCCTCATCTTTGGCAAGCTTCTCCGTTTTTTTTTTCAATTTTTTTTTTTACGTTGTGCTGACTCTTGTTCTTTAAATGACGTTATCCCGAGGAGGACACCTAAAGGCGAGCCGTAATGGCCTCATCTTTGGCAAGCTCCTCCAGTTTTTTTCCACAGTTTTTTTTTGCCGGTTTTTATCCGAGTTTTTTTTTTTTTTACGTTGTGCTGACTCTTGTTCTTTAAATGACGTTATCCCGAGGAGGACACCTAAAGGCGAGCCGTAATGGCCTCATCTTTGGCAAGCTTCTCCGGTTTTTTTTCATAGTTTTTTTCCGTTTTTTTTTTCAGTTTTTCTTTTTCTTTTTTTTTGTGTTGACTCTTGTTCTTTAAATGACGTTATCCCGAGGAGGAAACCTAAAGGCGAGCCGTAATGGCCTCATCTTTGGCAAGTTTCTCCGGTTTTTTTCCATAGTTTTTTTCCGTTTTTTTTTTTTTTTTTTTTTTTTTTATACGTTGTGCTGACTCTTGTTCTTTAAATGACGTTATCCCGAGGAGGACACCTAAAGGCGAGCCTAATGGCCTCATCTTTGGCAAGCTTCTCCGGTTTTTTCCACAGTTTTTTTCGGTTTTTTTTTTTTTTTTTACGTTGTGCTGACTCTTGTTCTTTAAATGACGTTATCCCGAGGAGGACACCTAAAGGCGAGCCGTAATGGCCTCATCTTTGGCAAGCTTCTCCGATTTTTTTTCCATAGTTTTTTTCCGTTTTTTTTTTCAATTTTTTTTTTTTTACGTTGTGCTGACTCTTGTTCTTTAAATGACGTTATCCCGAGGAGGACACCTAAAGGCGAGCCGTAATGGCCTCATCTTTGGCAAGCTCCTCCAGTTTTTTTCCACAGTTTTTTTTGCCGGTTTTTATCCGAGTTTTTTTTTTTTTTACGTTGTGCTGACTCTTGTTATTTAAATGACGTTATCCCGAGGAGGACACCTAAGGGCGAGCCGTAATGGCCTCATCTTTGGCAAGCTTCTCCGGTTTTTTTTCCATAGTTTTTTTCCGTTTTTTTTTCAGTTTTTCTTTTTCTTTTTTTTTTCTTTTTTTTTTGTGCTGACTCTTGTTCGTTAAATGACGTTATCCCGAGGAGGAAACCTAAAGGCGAGCCGTAATGGCCTCATCTTTGGCAAGTTTCTCCGGTTTTTTTTCCATAGTTTTTTTCCATAGTTTTTTTCTTTCTTTTTTTTTTTTTTTTTTACGTTGTGCTGACTCTTGTTCTTTAAATGACGTTATCCTGAGGAGGACACCTAAAGGCGAGCCGTAATGGCCTCATCTTTGGCAAGCTCCTCCGGTTTATTTCCACGGTTTTTTTTGCCGGTTTTTATCCGAGTTTTTTTTTTTTTTTTTTTTTTTTTTTTTTTTTTTACGTTGTGCTGACTCTTGTTCTTTAAATGACGTTATCCCGAGGAGGACACCTAAAGGCGAGCCGTAATGGCCTCATCTTTGACAAGCTTCTCCGGTTTTTTTTCCATAGTTTTTTTCCGTTTTTTTTTAGTTTTTTTTTTTTCACGTTGTGCTGACTCTTGTTCTTTAAATGACGTTATCCCGAGGAGGACACCAAAAGGCGAGCCGTAATGGCCTCATCTTTGGCAAGCTCCTCCGGTTTTTTTCCACAGTTTTTTTTTCCGGTTTTTATCCGAGTTTTTTTTTATTTTTTTTTTTTTTACGTTGTGCTGACTCTTGTTCTTTAAATGACGTTATCCCGAGGAGGACACCTAAAGGCGAGCCGTAATGGCCTCATCTTTGGCAAGCTTCTCCGGTTTTTTTTCCATAATTTTTTTCCGTTTTTTTTTTCAGTTTTTCTTTTTCAGTTTTTTTTTTTTTTTGTGCTGACTCTTGTTCTTTAAATGACGTTATCCCGAGGAGGACACCTAAAGGCGAGCCGTAATGGCCTCATCTTTGGCAAGCTTCTCCGGTTTTTTTTGCATAGTTTTTTTCCGTTTTTTTTTCTTTTTTTTTTTTTTTTTTTTTTTTTTTTTTTTTACGTTGTGCTGACTCTTGTTCTTTAAATGACGTTATCCCGAGGAGGACACCTAAAGGCGAGCCGTAATGGCCTCATCTTTGGCAAGCTTCTCCGATTTTTTTTTCCATAGTTTTTTCAGTTTTTTTTTTTTTTTTTTTTTTTATACGTTGTGCTGACTCTTGTTCTTTAAATGACGTTATCCCGAGGAGGACACCTAAAGGCGAGCCGTAATGGCCTCATCTTTGGCAAGCACCTCCGGTTTTTTTTCCACAGTTTTTTTTTCCTGTTTTTATCCGAGTTTTTTTTTTTTTTTTGTGTGCTGACTCTTGTTCTTTAAATGACGTTATCCCGAGGAGGACACCTAAAGGCGAGCCGTAATGGCCTCATCTTTGGCAAGCTTCTCCGGTTTTTTTTCCATAGTTTTTTTCCGTTTTTTTTTTTTTTTTTTTTTTTTTTTTTTTTTTTTTACATTGTGCTGACTCTTGTTCTTTAAATGACGTTATCCCGAGGAGGACACCTAAAGGCGAGCCGTAATGGCCTCATCTTTGGCAAGCTCCTCCGGTTTTTTTCCCCAATTTTTTTTGCCGGTTTTTATCCGAGTTTTTTTTTTTTTTTTTTTACGTTGTGCTGACTCTTGTTATTTAAATGACGTTATCCCGAGGAGGACACCTAAAGGCGAGCCGTAATGGCCTCATCTTTGGCAAGCTTCTCCGGTTTTTTTCCATAGTTTTTTTCCGTTTTTTTTCAGTTTTTTTTTTCACGTTGTGCTGACTCTTGTTCTTTAAATGACGTTATCCCGAGGAGGACACCGAAAGGCGAGCCGTAATGGCCTCATCTTTGGCAAGCTCCTCCGGTTTTTTTCCACAGTTTTTTTTCCGGTTTTTATACGAGTATTTTTTTTTTTTTTTTTACGTTGTGCTGACTCTTGTTCTTTAAATGACGTTATCCCGAGGAGGACACCTAAAGGCGAGCCGTAATGGCCTCATCTTTGACAAGCTTCTCCGGTTTTTTTTCCATAGTTTTTTTCCGTTTTTTTTTAGTTTTTTTTTTTCACGTTGTGCTGACTCTTGTTCTTTAAATGACGTTATCCCGAGGAGGACACCAAAAGGCGAGCCTTAATGGCCTCATCTTTGGCAAGCTCCTCCGGTTTTTTTCCACAGTTTTTTTTTCCGGTTTTTATCCGAGTTTTTTTTTATTTTTTTTTTTTTTACGTTGTGCTGACTCTTGTTCTTTAAATGACGTTATCCCGAGGAGGACACCTAAAGGCGAGCCGTAATGGCCTCATCTTTGGCAAGCTTCTCCGGTTTTTTTTGCATAGTTTTTTTTCCGTTTTTTTTTTTTTTTTTTTTTTTTTTTTTTTTTTTTTTACGTTGTGCTGACTCTTGTTCTTTAAATGACGTTATCCCGAGGAGGACACCTAAAGGCGAGCCGTAATGGCCTCATCTTTGGCAAGCTTCTCCGATTTTTTTTTCCATAGTTTTTTATTTTTTATTTTTTTTTTTTTTACGTTGTGCTGACTCTTGTTCTTTAAATGACGTTATCCCGAGGAGGACACCTAAAGGCGAGCCGTAATGGCCTCATCTTTGGCAAGCTTCTCCGGTTTTTTTTCCATAGTTTTTTTCCGTTTTTTTTTTTCAGTTTTTCTTTTTCAGTTTTTTTTTTTTTTTGTGCTGATTCTTGTTCTTTAAATGACGTTATCCCGAGGAGGACACCTAAAGGTGAGCCGTAATGGCCTAATCTTTGGCAAGCTTCTCCGGTTTTTTTTGCATAGTTTTTTTCCGTTTTTTTTTTTTTTTTTTTTTTTTTTTTTTTTTTTTTTTTTTTTTTACGTTGTGCTGACTCTTGTTCTTTAAATGACGTTATCTCGAGGAGGACACCTAAAGGCGAGCCGTAATGGCCTCATCTTTGGCAAGCTTCTCCGATTTTTTTTTCCAGAGTTTTTTTCAGTTTTTTTTTTTTTTTTAATACGTTGTGCTGACTCTTGTTCTTTAAATGACGTTATCCCGAGGAGGACACCGAAAGGAGAGCCGTAATGGCCTCATCTTTGGCAAGCACTTCCGGTTTTTTTTCCACAGTTTTTTTTCCTGTTTTTATCCGAGTTTTTTTTTTTTTTTTTTTGTGCTGACTCTTGTTCTTTAAATGACGTTATCCCGAGGAGGACACCTAAAGGCGAGCCGTAATGGCCTCATCTTTGGCAAGCTTCTCCGGTTTTTTTTTCCATAGTTTTTTTCTGTTTTTTTTTTTTTTTTTTTTTTTACATTGTGCTGACTCTTGTTCTTTAAATGACGTTATCCCGAGGAGGACACCTAAAGGCGAGCCGTAATGGCCTCATCTTTGGCAAGCTCCTCCGGTTTTTTTCCACAATTTTTTTTGCCGGTTTTTATCCGTGTTTTTTTTTTTTTTTTTTTACGTTGTGCTGACTCTTGTTCTTTAAATGACGTTATCCCGAGGAGGACACCGAAAGGCGAGCCGTAATGGCCTCATCTTTGGCAAGCTCCTCCGGTTTTTTTCCATAGTTTTTTTTCAGGTTTTTATACGAGTATTTTTTTTTTTTTTTTTTTTACGTTGTGCTGACTCTTGTTCTTTAAATGACGTTATCCCGAGGAGGACACCTAAAGGCGAGCCGTAATGGCCTCATCTTTGGCAAGCTTCTCCGGTTTTTTTTCCATAGTTTTTTTCCGTTTTTTTTTTCAGTTTTTCTTTTTCAGTTTTTTTTTTTTTTTTTTGTGCTGACTCTTGTTCTTTAAATGACGTTATTCCGAGGAGGACACCTAAAGGCGAGCTGTAATGGCCTCATCTTTGGCAAGCTTCTCCGGTTTTTTTTCCATAGTTTTTTTCCGTTTTTTTTTCAGTTTTTTTTTTTATTTTTTTTTATTTTTTATTACCTTGTGCTGACTCTTGTTCTTTAAATGACGTTATCCCGAGGAGGACACCTAAAGGCGAGCCGTAATGGCCTCATCTTTGGCAAGCACCTCTGGTTTTTTTTTCAATTTTTTTTTTTTTACGTTGTGCTGACTCTTGTTCTTTAAATGACGTTATCCCGAGGAGGACAACTAAAGGCGAGCCGTAATGGCCTCAACTTTGGCAAGCTCCTCCAGTTTTTTTCCACAGTTTTTTTTTGCCGGTTTTTATCCGAGTTTTTTTTTTTTTACGTTGTGCTGACTCTTGTTCTTTAAATGACGTTATCCCGAGGAGGACACCTAAAGGCGAGCCGTAATGGCCTCATCTTTGGCAAGCTTCTCCGGTTTTTTTTCCATAGTTTTTTTCCGTTTTTTTTTTTCAGTTTTTCTTTTTCAGTTTTTTTTTTTTTTTTGTGCTGACTCTTGTTCTTTAAATGACGTTATCCCGAGGAGGACACCTAAAGGTGAGCCGTAATGGCCTAATCTTTGGCAAGCTTCTCCGGTTTTTTTTGCATAGTTTTTTTCCGTTTTTTTTTTCTTTTTTTTTTTTTTTTTTTTTTTTTTTTTTTACGTTGTGCTGACTCTTGTTCTTTAAATGACGTTATCTCGAGGAGGACACCTAAAGGCGAGCCGTAATGGCCTCATCTTTGGCAAGCTTCTCCGATTTTTTTTTCCAGAGTTTTTTTCAGTTTTTTTTTTTTTTTAATACGTTGTGCTGACTCTTGTTCTTTAAATGACGTTATCCCGAGGAGGACACCGAAAGGCGAGCCGTAATGGCCTCATCTTTGGCAAGCACTTCCGGTTTTTTTTCCACAGTTTTTTTTCCTGTTTTTATCCGAGTTTTTTTTTTTTTTTTTTTGTGCTGACTCTTGTTCTTTAAATGACGTTATCCCGAGGAGGACACCTAAAGGCGAGCCGTAATGGCCTCATCTTTGGCAAGCTTCTCCGGTTTTTTTTTCCATAGTTTTTTTCTGTTTTTTTTTTTTTTTTTTTGTGTGCTGACTCTTGTTCTTTAAATGACGTTATCCCGAGGAGGACACCTAAAGGCGAGCCGTAATGGCCTCATCTTTGGCAAGCTCCTCCGGTTTTTTTCCACAATTTTTTTTGCCGGTTTTTATCCGTGTTTTTTTTTTTTTTTTTACGTTGTGCTGACTCTTGTTATTTAAATGACGTTATCCCGAGGAGGACACCTAAAGGCGAGCCGTAATGGCCTCATCTTTGGCAAGCTTCTCCGGTTTTTTTCCATAGTTTTTTTCCGTTTTTTTTCAGTTTTTTTTTTCACGTTGTGCTGACTCTTGTTCTTTAAATGACGTTATCCCGAGGAGGACACCGAAAGGCGAGCCGTAATGGCCTCATCTTTGGCAAGCTCCTCCGGTTTTTTTCCATAGTTTTTTTTCAGGTTTTTATACGAGTATTTTTTTTTTTTTTTTTTACGTTGTGCTGACTCTTGTTCTTTAAATGACGTTATCCCGAGGAGGACACCTAAAGGCGAGCCGTAATGGCCTCATCTTTGGCAAGCTTCTCCGGTTTTTTTTCCATAGTTTTTTTCCGTTTTTTTTTTCAGTTTTTCTTTTTCAGTTTTTTTTTTTTTTTTTTTGTGCTGACTCTTGTTCTTTAAATGACGTTATCCCGAGGAGGACACCTAAAGGCGAGCTGTAATGGCCTCATCTTTGGCAAGCTTCTCCGGTTTTTTTTCCATAGTTTTTTTCCGTTTTTTTTTCAGTTTTTTTTTAATTTTTTTTTTATTTTTTATTACCTTGTGCTGACTCTTGTTCTTTAAATGACGTTATCCCGAGGAGGACACCTAAAGGCGAGCCGTAATGGCCTCATCTTTGGCAAGCACCTCTGGTTTTTTTTTCAATTTTTTTTTTTTACGTTGTGCTGACTCTTGTTCTTTAAATGACGTTATCCCGAGGAGGACAACTAAAGGCGAGCCGTAATGGCCTCATCTTTGGCAAGCTCCTCCAGTTTTTTTCCACAGTTTTTTTTTGCCGGTTTTTATCCGAGTTTTTTTTTTTTTACGTTGTGCTGACTCTTGTTCTTTAAATGACGTTATCCCGAGGAGGACACCTAAAGGCGAGCCGTAATGGCCTCATCTTTGGCAAGCTTCTCCGGTTTTTTTTCCATAGTTTTTTTCCGTTTTTCTTTTTCTTTTTTTTTTGTGCTGACTCTTGTTCTTTAAATGACGTTATCCCGAGGAGGAAACCTAAAGGCGAGCCGGAATGGCCTCATCTTTGGCAAGTTTCTCCGGTTTTTTTTTCCATAGTTTTTTTCCGTTTTTTTTTTTTTTTTTTTTTATTATGTTGTGCTGACTCTTGTTCTTTAAATGACGTTATCCCGAGGAGGACACCTAAAGGCGAGCCTAATGGCCTCATCTTTGGCAAGCTTCTCCGGTTTTTTCCACAGTTTTTTTCGGTTTTTTTTTTTTTTTTTACGTTGTGCTGACTCTTGTTCTTTAAATGACGTTATCCCGAGGAGGACACCTAAAGGCGAGCCGTAATGGCCTCATCTTTGGCAAGCTTCTCCGGTTTTTTTTCCAAAGTTTTTTTCCGTTTTTTTTCAGTTTTCTTTTTTTTTTTCACGTTGTGCTGAATCTTGTTCTTTAAATGACGTTATCCCGAGGAGGACACCAAAAGGCGAGCCGTAATGGCCTCATCTTTGGCAAGCTCCTCCGGTTTTTTTCCACAGTTTTTTTTCCGGTTTTTATCCGAGTTTTTTTTTTTTTTTTTTTTTTTTTTTTTTTTTTTTTTTTTTTTTTTACGTTGTGCTGACTCTTCTTCTTTAAATGACGTTATCCCGAGGAGGACACCTAAAGGCGAGCCGTAATGGCCTCATCTTTGGCAAGCTTCTCCGGTTTTTTTTCCATAGTTTTTTTCTGTTTTTTTCTTCAGTTTTTTTTTTAGTTTTTTTTTTTTTTTTTTTTTTTTTTTTTTTTTTTTTTTTTTTTTACGTTGTGCTGACTCTTGTTCTTTAAATGACGTTATCCCGAGGAGGACACCTAAAGGCGAGCCGTAATGGCCTCATCTTTGGCAAGCTTCTCCGGTTTTTTTTTTCCATAGTTTTTCTCCGTTTTTTTTTTTTTACGTTGTGCTGACTCTTGTTCTTTAAATGACGTTATCCCGAGGAGGACACCTAAAGGCGAGCCGTAATGACCTCATCTTCGGCAAGCTCCTCCGGTTTTTTTCCACAGTTTTTTTTTCCGGTTTTTATCCGAGTTTTTTTATTTTATTTTATTTTTTTTTTATTTTTTTTTACATTGTGCTGACTCTTGTTCTTTAAATGACGTTATCCCGAGGAGGACACTTAAAGGCGAGCCGTAATGGCCTCATCTTTGGCAAGCTTCTCCGTTTTTTTTTTCAATTTTTTTTTTTTACGTTGTGCTGACTCTTGTTCTTTAAATGACGTTATCCCGAGGAGGACACCTAAAGGCGAGCCGTAATGGCCTCATCTTTGGCAAGCTCCTCCAGTTTTTTTCCACAGTTTTTTTTGCCGGTTTTTATCCGAGTTTTTTTTTTTTTACGTTGTGCTGACTCTTGTTATTTAAATGACGTTATCCCGAGGAGGACACCTAAGGGCGAGCCGTAATGGCCTCATCTTTGGCAAGCTTCTCCGGTTTTTTTTCCATAGTTTTTTTCCGTTTTTTTTTTCAGTTTTTCTTTTTCTTTTTTTTTTCTTTTTTTTTTGTGCTGACTCTTGTTCGTTAAATGACGTTATCCCGAGGAGGAAACCTAAACGCGAGCCGTAATGGCCTCATCTTTGGCAAGTTTCTCCGGTTTTTTTTCCATAGTTTTTTTCCGTTTTTTTTTTCTTTCTTTTTTTTTTTTTTTTTTACGTTGTGCTGACTCTTGTTCTTTAAATGACGTTATCCCGAGGAGGACACCTAAAGGCGAGCCGTAATGGCCTCATCTTTGGCAAGCTTCTCCGATTTTTTTTTTCCATAGTTTTTTTCAGTTTTTTTTTCAATTTTTTTTTTTACGTTGTGCTGACTCTTGTTCTTTAAATGACGTTATCCCGAGGAGGACACCTAAAGGCGAGCCATAATGGCCTCATCTTCGGCAATCTCCTCCGGTTTTTTTCCACAGTTTTTTTCCGGCTTTTTTCCGTTTTTTTTTTCCGTTTTTTTTTTTTTTTTTTTTTTTTTTTTTTTTTTACGTTGTGCTGACTCTTGTTCTTTAAATGACGTTATCCTGAGGAGGACACCTAAAGGCGAGCCGTAATGGCCTCATCTTTGGCAAGCTTCTCCGGTTTTTTTTTCCAAAGTTTTTTTCCCTTTTTTTTTTTTTTTTTTTTTTTTTTTTTTTTTTTTTTTTACATTGTGCTGACTCTTGTTCTTTAAATGACGTTATCCCGAGGAGGACACCTAAAGGCGAGCCGTAATGGCCTCATCTTTGGCAAGCTCCTCCGGTTTATTTCCACGGTTTTTTTTGCCGGTTTTTATCCGAGTTTTTTTTTTTTTTTTTTTTTTACGTTGTGCTGACTCTTGTTCTTTAAATGACGTTATCCCGAGGAGGACACCTAAAGGCGAGCCGTAATGGCCTCATCTTTGACAAGCTTCTCCGGTTTTTTTTCCATAGTTTTTTTCCGTTTTTTTTTAGTTTTTTTTTTCACGTTGTGCTGACTCTTGTTCTTTAAATGACGTTATCCCGAGGAGGACACCAAAAGGCGAGCCGTAATGGCCTCATCTTTGGCAAGCTCCTCCGGTTTTTTTCCACAGTTTTTTTTTCCGGTTTTTATCCGAGTTTTTTTTTATTTTTTTTTTTTTACGTTGTGCTGACTCTTGTTCTTTAAATGACGTTATCCCGAGGAGGACACCTAAAGGCGAGCCGTAATGGCCTCATCTTTGGCAAGCTTCT
>NC_142437.1:56872500-56895000 GCF_059453495.1 Arachis ipaensis | reverse complement strand
GAAAGGCGAGCCGTAATGGCCTCATCTTTGGCAAGCTCCACCGGTTTTTTTCCATAGTTTTTTTTCAGGTTTTTATACGAGTATTTTTTTTTTTTTTTTTTTTACGTTGTGCTGACTCTTGTTCTTTAAATGACGTTATCCCGAGGAGGACACCTAAAGGCGAGCCGTAATGGCCTCATCTTTGGCAAGCTTCTCCGGTTTTTTTTCCATAGTTTTTTTCCATTTTTTTTTTTCAGTTTTTCTTTTTCAGTTTTTTTTTTTTTTTTGTGCTGACTCTTGTTCTTTAAATGACGTTATCCCGAGGAGGACACCTAAAGGCGAGCTGTAATGGCCTCATCTTTGGCAAGCTTCTCCGGTTTTTTTTCCATAGTTTTTTTCCGTTTTTTTTTTCAGTTTTTTTTTTATTTTTTTTTTATTTTTTATTACATTGTGCTGACTCTTGTTCTTTAAATGACGTTATCCCGAGGAGGACACCTAAAGGCGAGCCGTAATGGCCTCATCTTTGGCAAGCACCTCTGGTTTTTTTTCCACAGTTTTTTTTTCCTGTTTTTATCCAAGTTTTTTTTTTTTTTTTTTTTTGTGCTGACTCTTATTCTTTAAATGACGTTATCCCGAGGAGGACACCTAAAGGCGAGCCGTAATGGCCTCATCTTTGGCAAGCTCCTCCGGTTTTTTTCCACAATTTTTTTTGCCGGTTTTTATCCGAGTTTTTTTTTTTTTTTACGTTGTGCTGACTCTTGTTCTTTAAATGACGTTATCCCGAGGAGGACACCTAAAGGCGAGCCGTAATGGCCTCATCTTTGGCAAGCTTCTCCGGTTTTTTTCCATAGTTTTTTTCAGTTTTTTTTCAGTTTTTTTTTTCACGTTGTGCTGACTCTTGTTCTTTAAATGACGTTATCCCGAGGAGGACACCGAAAGGCGAGCCGTAATGGCCTCATCTTTGGCAAGCTCCTCCGGTTTTTTTCCACAGTTTTTTTTCCGGTTTTTATACGAGTATTTTTTTTTTTTTTTACGTTGTGCTGACTCTTTTTCTTTAAATGACGTTATCCCGAGGAGGACAGCTAAAGGCGAGCCGTAATGGCCTCATCTTTGGCAAGCTTCTCCGGTTTTTTTTCCATAGTTTTTTACCGTTTTTTTTTTCAGTTTTTCTTTTTCAGTTTTTTTTTTTTTTTTTTTTGTGCTGACTCTTGTTCTTTAAATGACGTTATCCCGAGGAGGACACCTAAAGGCGAGCCGTAATGGCCTCATCTTTGGCAAGCTTCTCCGGTTTTTTTTCCATAGTTTTTTTCCGTTTTTTTTTCTTTTTTTTTTCTTTTTTTTTTTTTACGTTGTGCAGACTCTTGTTCTTTAAATGACGTTATCCCGAGGAGGACACCTAAAGGCGAGCCGTAATGGCCTCATCTTTGGCAAGCTTCTCCGATTTTTTTTCCATAGTTTTTTTCAGTTTTTTTTTTCAATTTTTTTTTTTTACGTTGTGCTGACTCTTGTTCTTTAAATGACGTTATCCCGAGGAGGACACCTAAAGGCGAGCCGTAATGGCCTCATCTTCGGCAATCTCCTCCGGTTTTTTTCCACAGTTTTTTTCCGTTTTTTTTTTTCGTTTTTCTTTTTTTTTTTTTTTTTTTTTTTTTTACGTTGTGCTGACTCTTGTTCTTTAAATGACGTTATCCCGAGGAGGACACCTAAAGGCGAGCTGTAATGGCCTCATCTTTGGCAAGCACCTCCGGTTTTTTTTTCCACAGTTTTTTTTGCCTGTTTTTATCCGAGTTTTTTTTTTTTTTTTTTTTTGTGCTGACTCTTGTTCTTTAAATGACGTTATCCCGAGGAGGACACCTAAAGGCGAGCCGTAATGGCCTCATCTTTGGCAAGCTTCTCCGGTTTTTTTTCCAAAGTTTTTTTCCGTTTTTTTTTTTTTTTTTTTTTTTTTTACATTGTGCTGACTCTTGTTCTTTAAATGACGTTATCCCGAGGAGGACACCTAAAGGCGAGCCGTAATGGCCTCATCTTTGGCAAGCTCCTCCGGTTTTTTCCACGGTTTTTTTTGCCGGTTTTTATCCGAGTTTTTTTTTTTTTTTTTTTTTTACGTTGTGCTGACTCTTGTTCTTTAAATGACGTTATCCCGAGGAGGACACCTAAAGGAGAGCCGTAATGGCCTCATCTTTGGCAAGCACCTCCGGTTTTTTTTTCCACAGTTTTTTTTGCCTGTTTTTATCCGAGTTTTTTTTTTTTTTTTTTTTTTTACGTTGTGCTGACTCTTGTTTTTTAAATGACGTTATCCAGAGGAGGACACCTAAAGGCGAGCTGTAATGGCCTCATCTTTGGCAAGCTTCTCCGGTTTTTTTCCCAAAGTTTTTATCCGTTTTTTTTTTTTTTTTTTTTTTTTTTTTTTTTTTTTACATTGTGCTGACTCTTGTTTTTTAAATGACGTTATCCAGAGGAGGACACCTAAAGGCGAGCCGTAATGGCCTCATCTTTGGCAAGCTCCTCCGGTTTTTTCCACGGTTTTTTTTGCCGGTTTTTATCCGAGTTTTTTTTTTTTTTTTTTTTTTTTTTTTTTTATTTTATGTTGTGCTGACTCTTGTTCTTTAAATGACGTTATCCCGAGGAGGACACCTAAAGGCGAGCCGTAATGGCCTCATCTTTGACAAGCTTCTCCGGTTTTTTTTCCATAGTTTTTTTCCGTTTTTTTTTTAGTTTTTTTTTTTTTCACGTTGTGCTGACTCTTGTTCTTTAAATGACGTTATCCCGAGGAGGACACCAAAAGGCGAGCCGTAATGGCCTCATCTTTGGCAAGCTCCTCCGGTTTTTTTCCACAGTTTTTTTTTCCGGTTTTTATCCGAGTTTTTTTTTTTTTTTTTTTTATTTTTTTTTTTTACGTTGTGCTGACCCTTGTTCTTTAAATGACGTTATCCCGAGGAGGACACCTAAAGGCGAGCCGTAATGGCCTCATGTTTGGCAAGCTTCTCCGGTTTTTTTTCCATAGTTTTTTTTCGTTTTTTTTTTTCAGTTTTTCTTTTTCAGTTTTTTTTTTTTTTTTTTTTGTGCTGACTCTTGTTCTTTAAATGACGTTATCCCGAGGAGGACACCTAAAGGCGAGCCGTAATGGCCTCATCTTTGGCAAGCTTCTCCGGTTTTTTTTGCATAGTTTTTTTCCGTTTTTTTTTCTTTTTTTTCTTTTTTTTTTTTTTTTTTTTTTACGTTGTGCTGACTCTTGTTCTTTAAATGACGTTATCCCGAGGAGGACACCTAAAGGCGAGCCGTAATGGCCTCATCTTTGGCAAGCTTCTCCGATTTTTTTTCCATAGTTTTTTTCAGTTTTTTTTTTTTTTTTTTGATACGTTGTGCTGACTCTTGTTCTTTAAATGACGTTATCTCGAGGAGGACACCTAAAGGTGAGCCGTAATGGCCTCATCTTTGGCAAGCACCTCCGGTTTTTTTTCCACAGTTTTTTGTTCCTGTTTTTATCCAAGTTTTTTTTTTTTTTTTTTTTTTGTGTGCTGACTCTTGTTCTTTAAATGACGTTATCCCGAGGAGGACACCTAAAGGCGAGCTGTAATGGCCTCATCTTTGGCAAGCTCCTCCGGTTTTTTTCCACAATTTTTTTTGCCGGTTTTTATCCGAGTTTTTTTTTTTTTTTTACGTTGTGCTGACTCTTGTTATTTAAATGACGTTATCCCGAGGAGGACACCTAAAGGCGAGCCGTAATGGCCTCATCTTTGGCAAGCTTCTCCGGTTTTTTTCCATAGTTTTTTTCCGTTTTTTTTCAGTTTTTTTTTCACGTTGTGCTGACTCTTGTTCTTTAAATGACGTTATCCCGAGGAGGACACCGAAAGGCGAGCCGTAATGGCCTCATCTTTGGCAAGCTCCTCCGGTTTTTTTCCACAGTTTTTTTTCCGATTTTTATACGAGTATTTTTTTTTTTTTTTACGTTGTGCTGACTCTTGTTCTTTAAATGACGTTATCCCGAGGAGGACACCTAAAGGCGAGCCGTAATGGCCTCATCTTTGGCAAGCTTCTCCGGTTTTTTTCCATAGTTTTTTTCCGTTTTTTTTCAGTTTTTTTTTTCACGTTGTGCTGACTCTTGTTCTTTAAATGACGTTATCCCGAGGAGGACACCGAAAGGCGAGCCGTAATGGCCTCATCTTTGGCAAGCTCCTCCGGTTTTTTTCCATAGTTTTTTTTCAGGTTTTTATACGAGTATTTTTTTTTTTTTTTTTTTACGTTGTGCTGACTCTTGTTCTTTAAATGACGTTATCCCGAGGAGGACACCTAAAGGCGAGCCGTAATGGCCTCATCTTTGGCAAGCTTCTCCGGTTTTTTTTCCATAGTTTTTTTCCGTTTTTTTTTTTCAGTTTTTCTTTTTCAGTTTTTTTTTTTTTTGTGCTGACTCTTGTTCTTTAAATGACGTTATCCCGAGGAGGACACCTAAAGGCGAGCTGTAATGGCCTCATCTTTGGCAAGCTTCTCCGGTTTTTTTTCCATAGTTTTTTTCCGTTTTTTTTTTCAGTTTTTTTTTATTTTTTTTTTATTTTTTATTACATTGTGCTGACTCTTGTTCTTTAAATGACGTTATCCCGAGGAGGACACCTAAAGGCGAGCCGTAATGGCCTCATCTTTGGCAAGCACCTCTGGTTTTTTTTCCACAGTTTTTTTTTCCTGTTTTTATCCAAGTTTTTTTTTTTTTTTTTTTTGTGTGCTGACTCTTATTCTTTAAATGACGTTATCCCGAGGAGGACACCTAAAGGCGAGCCGTAATGGCCTCATCTTTGGCAAGCTCCTCCGGTTTTTTTCCACAATTTTTTTTGCCGGTTTTTATCCGAGTTTTTTTTTTTTTTTACGTTGTGCTGACTCTTGTTCTTTAAATGACGTTATCCCGAGGAGGACACCTAAAGGCGAGCCGTAATGGCCTCATCTTTGGCAAGCTTCTCCGGTTTTTTTCCATAGTTTTTTTCCGTTTTTTTTTCAGTTTTTTTTTTCACGTTGTGCTGACTCTTGTTCTTTAAATGACGTTATCCCGAGGAGGACACCGAAAGGCGAGCCGTAATGGCCTCATCTTTGGCAAGCTCCTCCGGTTTTTTTCCATAGTTTTTTTTCAGGTTTTTATACGAGTATTTTTTTTTTTTTTTTTTTACGTTGTGCTGACTCTTGTTCTTTAAATGACGTTATCCCGAGGAGGACACCTAAAGGCGAGCCGTAATGGCCTCATCTTTGGCAAGCTTCTCCGGTTTTTTTTCCATGGTTTTTTTCCGTTTTTTTTTTTCAGTTTTTCTTTTTCAGTTTTTTTTTTTTTTTTGTGCTGACTCTTGTTCTTTAAATGACGTTATCCCGAGGAGGACACCTAAAGGCGAGCTGTAATGGCCTCATCTTTGGCAAGCTTCTCCGGTTTTTTTTCCATAGTTTTTTTCCGTTTTTTTTTCAGTTTTTTTTTATTTTTTTTTATTTTTTATTACATTGTGCTGACTCTTGTTCTTTAAATGACGTTATCCCGAGGAGGACACCTAAAGGCGAGCCGTAATGGCCTCATCTTTGGCAAGCACCTCTGGTTTTTTTTCCACAGTTTTTTTTTCCTGTTTTTATCCAAGTTTTTTTTTTTTTTTTTTTTTTGTGTGCTGACTCTTATTCTTTAAATGACGTTATCCCGAGGAGGACACCTAAAGGCGAGCCGTAATGGCCTCATCTTTGGCAAGCTCCTCCGGTTTTTTTCCACAATTTTTTTTGCCGGTTTTTATCCGAGTTTTTTTTTTTTTTTACGTTGTGCTGACTCTTGTTCTTTAAATGACGTTATCCCGAGGAGGACACCTAAAGGCGAGCCGTAATGGCCTCATCTTTGGCAAGCTTCTCCGGTTTTTTTCCATAGTTTTTTTCAGTTTTTTTTTTCACGTTGTGCTGACTCTTGTTCTTTAAATGACGTTATCCCGAGGAGGACACCGAAAGGCGAGCCGTAATGGCCTCATCTTTGGCAAGCTCCTCCGGTTTTTTTCCACAGTTTTTTTTCCGGTTTTTATACGAGTATTTTTTTTTTTTTTTTACGTTGTGCTGACTCTTTTTCTTTAAATGACGTTATCCCGAGGAGGACACCTAAAGGCGAGCCGTAATGGCCTCATCTTTGGCAAGCTTCTCCGGTTTTTTTTCCATAGTTTTTTACCGTTTTTTTTTTCAGTTTTTCTTTTTCAGTTTTTTTTTTTTTTTTTTGTGCTGACTCTTGTTCTTTAAATGACGTTATCCCGAGGAGGACACCTAAAGGCGAGCCGTAATGGCCTCATCTTTGGCAAGCTTCTCCGGTTTTTTTTCCATAGTTTTTTTCCGTTTTTTTTTCTTTTTTTTTTCTTTTTTTTTTTTTTACGTTGTGCTGACTCTTGTTCTTTAAATGACGTTATCCCGAGGAGGACACCTAAAGGCGAGCCGTAATGGCCTCATCTTTGGCAAGCTTCTCCGATTTTTTTTCCATAGTTTTTTTCAGTTTTTTTTTTCAATTTTTTTTTTTTTACGTTGTGCTGACTCTTGTTCTTTAAATGACGTTATCCCGAGGAGGACACCTAAAGGCGAGCCGTAATGGCCTCATCTTCGGCAATCTCCTCCGGTTTTTTTCCACAGTTTTTTTCCGTTTTTTTTTTTCGTTTTTCTTTTTTTTTTTTTTTTTTTTTTTTTTTTTTTTTTTTTACGTTGTGCTGACTCTTGTTCTTTAAATGACGTTATCCCGAGGAGGACACCTAAAGGCGAGCCGTAATGGCCTCATCTTTGGCAAGCACCTCCGGTTTTTTTTTCCACAGTTTTTTTTGCCTGTTTTTATCCGAGTTTTTTTTTTTTTTTTTTTTTTTGTGCTGACTCTTGTTCTTTAAATGACGTTATCCCGAGGAGGACACCTAAAGGCGAGCCGTAATGGCCTCATCTTTGGCAAGCTTCTCCGGTTTTTTTTCCAAAGTTTTTTTCCGTTTTTTTTTTTTTTTTTTTTTTTTACATTGTGCTGACTCTTGTTCTTTAAATGACGTTATCCCGAGGAGGACACCTAAAGGCGAGCCGTAATGGCCTCATCTTTGGCAAGCTCCTCCGGTTTTTTCCACGGTTTTTTTTGCCGGTTTTTATCCGAGTTTTTTTTTTTTTTTTTTTTTTTTTTTTACGTTGTGCTGACTCTTGTTCTTTAAATGACGTTATCCCGAGGAGGACACCTAAAGGCGAGCCGTAATGGCCTCATCTTTGGCAAGCACCTCCGGTTTTTTTTTCCACAGTTTTTTTTGCCTGTTTTTATCCGAGTTTTTTTTTTTTTTTTTTTTTACGTTGTGCTGACTCTTGTTTTTTAAATGACGTTATCCAGAGGAGGACACCTAAAGGCGAGCTGTAATGGCCTCATCTTTGGCAAGCTTCTCCGGTTTTTTTCCCAAAGTTTTTATCCGTTTTTTTTTTTTTTTTTTTTTTTTTACATTGTGCTGACTCTTGTTTTTTAAATGACGTTATCCAGAGGAGGACACCTAAAGGCGAGCCGTAATGGCCTCATCTTTGACAAGCTTCTCCGGTTTTTTTTCCATAGTTTTTTTCCATTTTTTTTTTAGTTTTTTTTTTTTCACGTTGTGCTGACTCTTGTTCTTTAAATGACGTTATCCCGAGGAGGACACCAAAAGGCGAGCCGTAATGGCCTCATCTTTGGCAAGCTCCTCCGGTTTTTTTCCACAGTTTTTTTTTCCGGTTTTTATCCGAGTTTTTTTTTTTTTTTTTATTTTTTTTTTTTTACGTTGTGCTGACCCTTGTTCTTTAAATGACGTTATCCCGAGGAGGACACCTAAAGGCGAGCCGTAATGGCCTCATGTTTGGCAAGCTTCTCCGGTTTTTTTTCCATAGTTTTTTTTCGTTTTTTTTTTCAGTTTTTCTTTTTCAGTTTTTTTTTTTTTTTTTTTTTGTGCTGACTCTTGTTCTTTAAATGACGTTATCCCGAGGAGGACACCTAAAGGCGAGCCGTAATGGCCTCATCTTTGGCAAGCTTCTCCGGTTTTTTTTGCATAGTTTTTTTCCGTTTTTTTTTCTTTTTTTTTTTTTTTTTTTTTTTTTTTTTTTACGTTGTGCTGACTCTTGTTCTTTAAATGACGTTATCCCGAGGAGGACACCTAAAGGCGAGCCGTAATGGCCTCATCTTTGGCAAGCTTCTCCGATTTTTTTTCCATAGTTTTTCTCAGTTTTTTTTTTTTTTTTTTTTGATACGTTGTGCTGACTCTTGTTCTTTAAATGACGTTATCTCGAGGAGGACACCTAAAGGTGAGCCGTAATGGCCTCATCTTTGGCAAGCACCTCCGGTTTTTTTTCCACAGTTTTTTGTTCCTGTTTTTATCCAAGTTTTTTTTTTTTTTTTTTTGTGTGCTGACTCTTGTTCTTTAAATGACGTTATCCCGAGGAGGACACCTAAAGGCGAGCCGTAATGGCCTCATCTTTGGCAAGCTCCTCCGGTTTTTTTCCACAATTTTTTTTGCCGGTTTTTATCCGAGTTTTTTTTTTTTTTTTACGTTGTGCTGACTCTTGTTATTTAAATGACGTTATCCCGAGGAGGACACCTAAAGGCGAGCCGTAATGGCCTCATCTTTGGCAAGCTTCTCCGGTTTTTTTCCATAGTTTTTTTCCGTTTTTTTTCAGTTTTTTTTTTCACGTTGTGCTGACTCTTGTTCTTTAAATGACGTTATCCCGAGGAGGACACCGAAAAGCGAGCCGTAATGGCCTCATCTTTGGCAAGCTCCTCCGGTTTTTTTCCACAGTTTTTTTTCCGGTTTTTATACGAGTATTTTTTTTTTTTTTTTTACGTTGTGCTGACTCTTGTTCTTTAAATGACGTTATCCCGAGGAGGACACCTAAAGGCGAGCCGTAATGGCCTCATCTTTGGCAAGCTTCTCCGGTTTTTTTTCCATAGTTTTTTTCCGTTTTTTTTTCAGTTTTTCTTTTTCAGTTTTTTTTTTTTTTTTTGTGCTGACTCTTGTTCTTTAAATGACGTTATCCCGAGGAGGACACCTAAAGGCGAGCCGTAATGGCCTCATCTTTGGCAAGCTTCTCCGGTTTTTTTTCCATAGTTTTTTTTCCGTTTTTTTTCTTTTTTTTTTCTTTTTTTTTTTACGTTGTGCTGACTCTTGTTCTTTAAATGACGTTATCCCGAGGAGGACACCTAAAGGCGAGCCGTAATGGCCTCATCTTTGGCAAGCTTCTCCGGTTTTTTTTTGCATAGTTTTTTTCCGTTTTTTTTTCTATTTTTTTTTTTTTTTTTTTTTTTTTTTTTTTTTTTTTTTTTTACGTTGTGCTGACTCTTGTTCTTTAAATGACGTTATCCCGAGGAGGACACCTAAAGGCGAGCCGTAATGGCCTCATCTTTGGCAAGCTTCTCCGATTTTTTTTTCCATAGTTTTTTTCAGTTTTTTTTTTTTTTTAATACGTTGTGCTGACTCTTGTTCTTTAAATGACGTTATCCCGAGGAGGACACCTAAAGGCGAGCCGTAATGGCCTCATCTTTGGCAAGCACCTCCGGTTTTTTTTCCACAATTTTTTTTTCCTGTTTTTATCCAAGTTTTTTTTTTTTTGTGTGCTGACTCTTGTTCTTTAAATGACGTTATCCCGAGGAGGACACCTAAAGGCGAGCCGTAATGGCCTCATCTTTGGCAAGCTCCTCCGGTTTTTTTCCACAATTTTTTTTGCCGGTTTTTATCCGAGTTTTTTTTTTTTTTTTACGTTGTGCTGACTCTTGTTATTTAAATGACGTTATCCCGAGGAGGACACCTAAAGGCGAGCCGTAATGGCCTCATCTTTGGCAAGCTTCTCCGGTTTTTTTCCATAGTTTTTTCCGTTTTTTTTCAGTTTTTTTTTTTCACGTTGTGCTGACTCTTGTTCTTTAAATGACGTTATCCCAAGGAGGACACCGAAAGGCGAGCCGTAATGGCCTCATCTTTGGCAAGCTCCTCCGGTTTTTTTCCACAGTTTTTTTTCCGGTTTTTATACGAGTATTTTTTATTTTTTTACGTTGTGCTGACTCTTGTTCTTTAAATGACGTTATCCCGAGGAGGACACCTAAAGGCGAGCCGTAATGGCCTCATCTTTGGCAAGCTTCTCCGGTTTTTTTTCCATAGTTTTTTTCCGTTTTTTTTTTTCAGTTTTTCTTTTTCAGTTTTTTTTTTTTTTTTGTGCTGACTCTTGTTCTTTAAATGACGTTATCCCGAGGAGGACACCTAAAGGCGAGCCGTAATGGCCTCATCTTTGGCAAGCTTCTCCGATTTTTTTTCCATAGTTTTTTTCAGTTTTTTTTTTTTTTTTGATACGTTGTGCTGACTCTTGTTCTTTAAATGACGTTATCTCGAGGAGGACACCTAAAGGCGAGCCGTAAGGGCCTCATCTTTGGCAAGCACCTCCGGTTTTTTTTCCACAGTTTTTTTTTCCTGTTTTTATCCAAGTTTTTTTTTTTTTTTTTTTTGTGCTGACTCTTGTTCTTTAAATGACGTTATCCCGAGGAGGACACCAAAAGGCGAGCCGTAATGGCCTCATCTTTGGCAAGCTCCTCCGGTTTTTTTCCACAGTTTTTTTTCCGGTTTTTATCCGAGTTTTTTTTTATTTTTTTATTTTTTATTTTTTTTTTTTACGTTGTGCTGACTCTTGTTCTTTAAATGACGTTATCCCGAGGAGGACACCTAAAGGCGAGCCGTAATGGCCTCATCTTTGGCAAGCTTCTCCGGTTTTTTTTCCATAGTTTTTTTCCGTTTTTTTTTTTCAGTTTTTCTTTTTCAGTTTTTTTTTTTTGTGCTGACTTTTGTTCTTTAAATGACGTTATCCCGAGGAGGACACCTAAAGGCGAGCCGTAATGGCCTCATCTTTGGCAAGCTTCTCCGGTTTTTTTTCCATAGTTTTTTTCCGTTTTTTTTTCTTTTTTTTTCTTTTTTTTTTTTTACGTTGTGCTGACTCTTGTTCTTTAAATGACGTTATCCCGAGGAGGACACCTAAAGGCGAGCCGTAATGGCCTCATCTTTGGCAAGCTTCTCCGATTTTTTTTCCATAGTTTTTTTCAGTTTTTTTTTTCAATTTTTTTTTTTTACGTTGTGCTGACTCTTGTTCTTTAAATGACGTTATCCCGAGGAGGACACCTAAAGGCGAGCCGTAATGGCCTCATCTTTGGCAAGCTCCTCCGGTTTTTTTCCACAATTTTTTTTGCCGGTTTTTATCCGAGTTTTTTTTTTTTTTTACGTTGTGCTGACTCTTGTTATTTAAATGACGTTATCCCGAGGAGGACACCTAAAGGCGAGCCGTAATGGCCTCATCTTTGGCAAGCTTCTCCGGTTTTTTTCCATAGTTTTTTTCCGTTTTTTTTCAGTTTTTTTTTCACGTTGTGCTGACTCTTGTTCTTTAAATGACGTTATCCCGAGGAGGACACCGAAAGGCGAGCCGTAATGGCCTCATCTTTGGCAAGCTCCTTCGGTTTTTTTCCACAGTTTTTTTTCCGGTTTTTATACGAGTATTTTTTTTTTTTTTTACGTTGTGCTGACTCTTGTTCTTTAAATGACGTTATCCCGAGGAGGACACCTAAAGGCGAGCCGTAATGGCCTCATCTTTGGCAAGCTTCTCCGGTTTTTTTTCCATAGTTTTTTTCCGTTTTTTTTTCAGTTTTTCTTTTTCAGTTTTTTTTTTTTTTTTTTGTGCTGACTCTTGTTCTTTAAATGACGTTATCCCGAGGAGGACACCTAAAGGCGAGCCGTAATGGCCTCATCTTTGGCAAGCTTCTTCGGTTTTTTTCCATAGTTTTCTTCCGTTTTTTTTCTTTTTTTTTTCTTTTTTTTTTTTTTACGTTGTGCTGACTCTTGTTCTTTAAATGACGTTATCCCGAGGAGGACACCTAAAGGCGAGCCGTAATGGCCTCATCTTTGGCAAGCTTCTCCGGTTTTTTTTTGCATAGTTTTTTTCCGTTTTTTTTTTTTTTTTTTTTTTTTTTTTTTTTTTTTTTTTTTTTTTTTTTTTTACGTTGTGCTGACTCTTGTTCTTTAAATGACGTTATCCCGAGGAGGACACCTAAAGGCGAGCCGTAATGGCCTCATCTTTGGCAAGCTTCTCCGATTTTTTTTTCCATAGTTTTTTTCAGTTTTTTTTTTTTTTTTAATACGTTGTGCTGACTCTTGTTCTTTAAATGACGTTATCCTGAGGAGGACACCTAAAGGCGAGCCGTAATGGCCTCATCTTTGGCAAGCACCTCCGGTTTTTTTTCCACAGTTTTTTTTTCCTGTTTTTATCCAAGTTTTTTTTTTTTTTTGTGTGCTGACTCTTGTTCTTTAAATGACGTTATCCCGAGGAGGACACCTAAAGGCGAGCCGTAATGGCCTCATCTTTGGCAAGCTCCTCCGGTTTTTTTCCACAATTTTTTTTGCCGGTTTTTATCCGAGTTTTTTTTTTTTTTTTTTTACGTTGTGCTGACTCTTGTTATTTAAATGACGTTATCCCGAGGAGGACACCTAAAGGCGAGCCGTAATGGCCTCATCTTTGGCAAGCTTCTCCGGTTTTTTTCCATAGTTTTTTTCCGTTTTTTTTCAGTTTTTTTTTTTCACGTTGTGCTGACTCTTGTTCTTTAAATGACGTTATCCCGAGGAGGACACCGAAAGGCGAGCCGTAATGGCCTCATCTTTGGCAAGCTCCTCCGGTTTTTTTCCACAGTTTTTTTTCCGGTTTTTATACGAGTATTTTTTTTTTTTTTTACGTTGTGCTGACTCTTGTTCTTTAAATGACGTTATCCCGAGGAGGACACCTAAAGGCGAGCCGTAATGGCCTCATCTTTGGCAAGCTTCTCCGGTTTTTTTTCCATAGTTTTTTTCCGTTTTTTTTTTTCAGTTTTTCTTTTTCAGTTTTTTTTTTTTTTTTTTTTTTTGTGCTGACTCTTGTTCTTTAAATGACGTTATCCCGAGGAGGACACCTAAAGGCGAGCCGTAATGGCCTCATCTTTGGCAAGCTTCTCCGGTTTTTTTTCCATAGTTTTTTTCCGTTTTTTTTTCTTTTTTTTTCTTTATTTTATTTACGTTGTGCTGACTCTTGTTCTTTAAATGACGTTATCCCGAGGAGGACACCTAAAGGCGAGCCGTAATGGCCTCATCTTTGGCAAGCTTCTCCGATTTTTTTTCCATAGTTTTTTTCAGTTTTTTTTTTTTTTAATACGTTGTGCTGACTCTTGTTCTTTAAATGACGTTATCCCGAGGAGGACACCTAAAGGCGAGCCGTAATGGCCTCATATTTGGCAAGCACCTCCGGTTTTTTTTCCACAGTTTTTTTTTCCTGTTTTTATCCAAGTTTTTTTTTTTTTTGTGTGCTGACTCTTGTTCTTTAAATGACGTTATCCCGAGGAGGACACCTAAAGGCGAGCCGTAATGGCCTCATCTTTGGCAAGCTCCTCCGGTTTTTTTCCACAATTTTTTTTGCCGGTTTTTATCCGAGTTTTTTTTTTTTTTTTTACGTTGTGCTGACTCTTGTTATTTAAATGACGTTATCCCGAGGAGGACACCTAAAGGCGAGCCGTAATGGCCTCATCTTTGGCAAGCTTCTCCGGTTTTTTTCCATAGTTTTTTTCCGTTTTTTTTCAGTTTTTTTTTTTCACGTTGTGCTGACTCTTGTTCTTTAAATGACGTTATCCCGAGGAGGACACCGAAAGGCGAGCCGTAATGGCCTCATCTTTGGCAAGCTCCTCCGGTTTTTTTCCACAGTTTTTTTTCCGGTTTTTATACGAGTATTTTTTTTTTTTTTTACGTTGTGCTGACTCTTGTTCTTTAAATGACGTTATCCCGAGGAGGACACCTAAAGGCGAGCCGTAATGGCCTCATCTTTGGCAAGCTTCTCCGGTTTTTTTTCCATAGTTTTTTTCCGTTTTTTTTTTTCAGTTTTTCTTTTTCAGTTTTTTTTTTTTTTTTTTTTTTTGTGCTGACTCTTGTTCTTTAAATGACGTTATCCCGAGGAGGACACCTAAAGGCGAGCCGTAATGGCCTCATCTTTGGCAAGCTTCTCCGGTTTTTTTTCCATAGTTTTTTTCCGTTTTTTTTTCTTTTTTTTTCTTTATTTTTTTTACGTTGTGCTGACTCTTGTTCTTTAAATGACGTTATCCCGAGGAGGACACCTAAAGGCGAGCCGTAATGGCCTCATCTTTGGCAAGCTTCTCCGATTTTTTTTCCATAGTTTTTTTCAGTTTTTTTTTTCAATTTTTTTTTTTACGTTGTGCTGACTCTTGTTCTTTAAATGACATTATCCCGAGGAGGACACCTAAAGGCGAGCCGTAATGGCCTCATCTTCGGCAATCTCCTCCGGTTTTTTTCCACAGTTTTTTTCCGTTTTTTTTTTTCGTTTTTCTTTTTTTTTTTTTTTTTTTTTTACGTTGTGCTGACTCTTGTTCTTTAAATGACGTTATCCCGAGGAGGACACCTAAATGCGAGCCGTAATGGCCTCATCTTTGGCAAGCACCTCCGGTTTTTTTTTCCACAGTTTTTTTTGCCTGTTTTTATCCGAGTTTTTTTTTTTTTTTTTTGTGCTGACTCTTGTTCTTTAAATGACGTTATCCCGAGGAGGACACCTAAAGGCGAGCCGTAATGGCCTCATCTTTGGCAAGCTTCTCCGGTTTTTTTTCCAAAGTTTTTTTCCCTTTTTTTTTTTTTTTTTTTTTTTTTACATTGTGCTGACTCTTGTTCTTTAAATGACGTTATCCCGAGGAGGACACCTAAAGGCGAGCCGTAATGGCCTCATCTTTGGCAAGCTCCTCCGGTTTTTTCCACGGTTTTTTTTGCCGGTTTTTATCCGAGTTTTTTTTTTTTTTTTTTTTTTTTTTTTTTTTTTTACGTTGTGCTGACTCTTGTTCTTTAAATGACGTTATCCCGAGGAGGACACCTAAAGGCGAGCCGTAAGGGCCTCATCTTTGGCAAGCACCTCCGGTTTTTTTTCCATAGTTTTTTTCCGTTTTTTTTTAGTTTTTTTTTTTCACGTTGTGCTGACTCTTGTTCTTTAAATGACGTTATCCCGAGGAGGACACCAAAAGGCGAGCCGTAATGGCCTCATCTTTGGCAAGCTCCTCCGGTTTTTTTCCACAATTTTTTTTTCCGGTTTTTATCCGAGTTTTTTTTTTATTTTTTTATTTTTTATTTTTTTTTTTACGTTGTGCTGACTCTTGTTCTTTAAATGACGTTATCCCGAGGAGGACACCTAAAGGCGAGCCGTAATGGCCTCATCTTTGGCAAGCTTCTCCGATTTTTTTTCCATAGTTTTTTTCAGTTTTTTTTTTTTTTTTTTTTGATACGTTGTGCTGACTCTTGTTCTTTAAATGACGTTATCTCGAGGAGGACACATAAAGGCGAGCCGTAATGGCCTCATCTTTGGCAAGCACCTCCGGTTTTTTTTCCACAGTTTTTTTTTCCTGTTTTTATCCAAGTTTTTTTTTTTTTTTTGTGTGCTGACTCTTGTTCTTTAAATGACGTTATACCGAGGAGGACACCTAAAGGCGAGCCGTAATGGCCTCATCTTTGGCAAGCTCCTCCGGTTTTTTTCCACAATTTTTTTTGCCGGTTTTTATCCGAGTTTTTTTTTTTTTTTACGTTGTGCTGACTCTTGTTATTTAAATGACGTTATCCCGAGGAGGACACCTAAAGGCGAGCCGTAATGGCCTCATCTTTGGCAAGCTTCTCCGGTTTTTTTCCATAGTTTTTTTCCGTTTTTTTTCAGTTTTTTTTTCACGTTGTGCTGACTCTTGTTCTTTAAATGACGTTATCCCGAGGAGGACACCGAAAGGCGAGCCGTAATGGCCTCATCTTTGGCAAGCTCCTCCGGTTTTTTTCCACAGTTTTTTTTCTGGTTTTTATACGAGTATTTTTTTTTTTTTTTTACGTTGTGCTGACTCTTGTTCTTTAAATGACGTTATCCCGAGGAGGACACCTAAAGGCGAGCCGTAATGGCCTCATCTTTGGCAAGCTTCTCCGGTTTTTTTTCCATAGTTTTTTTCCGTTTTTTTTTCAGTTTTTCTTTTTCAGTTTTTTTTTTTTTTTTGTGCTGACTCTTGTTCTTTAAATGACGTTATCCCGAGGAGGACACCTAAAGGCGAGCCGTAATGGCCTCATCTTTGGCAAGCTTCTCCGGTTTTTTTTCCATAGTTTTTTTCCGTTTTTTTTCTTTTTTTTTTCTTTTTTTTTTTTTACGTTGTGCTGACTCTTGTTCTTTAAATGACGTTATCCCGAGGAGGACACCTAAAGGCGAGCCGTAATGGCCTCATCTTTGGCAAGCTTCTCCGGTTTTTTTTTGCATAGTTTTTTTCCGTTTTTTTTTCTTTTTTTTTTTTTTTTTTTTTTTTTTTTTACGTTGTGCTGACTCTTGTTCTTTAAATGACGTTATCCCGAGGAGGACACCTAAAGGCGAGCCGTAATGGCCTCATCTTTGGCAAGCTTCTCCGATTTTTTTTTTCATAGTTTTTTTCAGTTTTTTTTTTTTTTAATACGTTGTGCTGACTCTTGCTCTTTAAATGACGTTATCCCGAGGAGGACACCTAAAGGCGAGCCGTAATGGCCTCATCTTTGGCAAGCACCTCCGGTTTTTTTTCCACAGTTTTTTTTTCCTGTTTTTATCCAAGTTTTTTTTTTTTTTTGTGTGCTGACTCTTGTTCTTTAAATGACGTTATCCCGAGGAGGACACCTAAAGGCGAGCCGTAATGGCCTCATCTTTGGCAAGCTCCTCCGGTTTTTTTCCACAATTTTTTTTGCCGGTATTTATCCGAGTTTTTTTTTTTTTTTTTTTTACGTTGTGCTGACTCTTGTTATTTAAATGACGTTATCCCGAGGAGGACACCTAAAGGCGAGCCGTAATGGCCTCATCTTTGGCAAGCTTCTCCGATTTTTTTCCATAGTTTTTTTCCGTTTTTTTTCAGTTTTTTTTTTCACGTTGTGCTGACTCTTGTTCTTTAAATGACGTTATCCCGAGGAGGACACCGAAAGGCGAGCCGTAATGGCCTCATCTTTGGCAAGCTCCTCCGGTTTTTTTCCACAGTTTTTTTTCCGGTTTTTATACGAGTATTTTTTTTTTTTTTTTACGTTGTGCTGACTCTTGTTCTTTAAATGACGTTATCCCGAGGAGGACACCTAAAGGCGAGCCGTAATGGCCTCATCTTTGGCAAGCTTCTCCGGTTTTTTTTCCATAGTTTTTTTCCGTTTTTTTTTTCAGTTTTTCTTTTTCAGTTTTTTTTTTTTTTTTTTTGTGCTGACTCTTGTTCTTTAAATGACGTTATCCCGAGAAGGACACCTAAAGGCGAGCCGTAATGGCCTCATCTTTGGCAAGCTTCTCCGGTTTTTTTTCCATAGTTTTTTTCCGTTTTTTTTTCTTTTTTTTTCTTTTTTTTTTTTTACGTTGTGCTGACTCTTGTTCTTTAAATGACGTTATCCCGAGGAGGACACCTAAAGGCGAGCCGTAATGGCCTCATCTTTGGCAAGCTTCTCCGATTTTTTTTCCATAGTTTTTTTCAGTTTTTTTTTTCAATTTTTTTTTTTTTACGTTGTGCTGACTCTTGTTCTTTAAATGACGTTATCACGAGGAGGACACCTAAAGGCGAGCCGTAATGGCCTCATCTTCGGCAATCTCCTCCGGTTTTTTTCCACAGTTTTTTTCCGTTTTTTTTTTCGTTTTTCTTTTTTTTTTTTTTTTTTTTTTTTTTTTACGTTGTGCTGACTCTTGTTCTTTAAATGACGTTATCCCGACGAGGACACCTAAATGCGAGCCGTAATGGCCTCATCTTTGGCAAGCACCTCCGGTTTTTTTTTCCACAGTATTTTTTGCCTGTTTTTATCCGAGTTTTTTTTTTTTTTTTTTGTGCTGACTCTTGTTCTTTAAATGACGTTATCCCGAGGAGGACACCTAAAGGCGAGCCGTAATGGCCTCATCTTTGGCAAGCTTCTCCGGTTTTTTTTCCAAAGTTTTTTTCCCTTTTTTTTTTTTTTTTTTTTTTTTACATTGTGCTGACTCTTGTTCTTTAAATGACGTTATCCCGAGGAGGACACCTAAAGGCGAGCCGTAATGGCCTCATCTTTGGCAAGCTCCTCCGGTTTTTTCCACGGTTTTTTTTGCCGGTTTTTATCCGAGTTTTTTTTTTTTTTTTTTTTTACGTTGTGCTGACTCTTGTTCTTTAAATGACGTTATCCCGAGGAGGACACCTAAAGGCGAGCCGTAAGGGCCTCATCTTTGGCAAGCACCTCCGGTTTTTTTTCCATAGTTTTTTTCCGTTTTTTTTTAGTTTTTTTTTTTTCACGTTGTGCTGACTCTTGTTCTTTAAATGACGTTATCCCGAGGAGGACACCAAAAGGCGAGCCGTAATGGCCTCATCTTTGGCAAGCTCCTCCGGTTTTTTTCCACAGTTTTTTTTTCCGGTTTTTATCCGAGTTTTTTTTTATTTTTTTATTTTTTATTTTTTTTTTTTACGTTGTGCTGACTCTTGTTCTTTAAATGACGTTATCCCGAGGAGGACACCTAAAGGCGAGCCGTAATGGCCTCATCTTTGGCAAGCTTCTCCGGTTTTTTTTCCATAGTTTTTTTTCGTTTTTTTTTTTCAGTTTTTCTTTTTCAGTTTTTTTTTTTTTTTTTTTTTGTGCTGACTCTTGTTCTTTAAATGACGTTATCCCGAGGAGGACACCTAAAGGCGAGCCGTAATCGCCTCATCTTTGGCAAGCTTCTCCGGTTTTTTTTGCATAGTTCTTTTCCGTTTTTTTTTCTTTTTTTTTTTCTTTTTTTTTTTTTTTTTTTACGTTGTGCTGACTCTTGTTCTTTAAATGACGTTATCCCGAGGAGAACACCTAAAGGCGAGCCGTAATGGCCTCATCTTTGGCAAGCTTCTCCGATTTTTTTTCCATAGTTTTTTTCAGTTTTTTTTTTTTTTTTTTTTGATACGTTGTGCTGACTCTTGTTCTTTAAATGACGTTATCTCGAGGAGGACACCTAAAGGCGAGCCGTAATGGCCTCATCTTTGGCAAGCACCTCCGGTTTTTTTTCCACAGTTTTTTTTTCCTGTTTTTATCCAAGTTTTTTTTTTTTTTTTTTTGTGTGCTGACTCTTGTTCTTTAAATGACGTTATCCCGAGGAGGACACCTAAAGGCGAGCCGTAATGGCCTCATCTTTGGCAAGCTCCTCTGGTTTTTTTCCACAATTTTTTTTGCCGGTTTTTATCCGAGTTTTTTTTTTTTTTTACGTTGTGCTGACTCTTGTTATTTAAATGACGTTATCCCGAGGAGGACACCTAAAGGCGAGCCGTAATGGCCTCATCTTTGGCAAGCTTCTCCGGTTTTTTTCCATAGTTTTTTTCCGTTTTTTTTCAGTTTTTTTTTTCACGTTGTGCTGACTCTTGTTCTTTAAATGACGTTATCCCGAGGAGGACACCGAAAGGCGAGCCGTAATGGCCTCATCTTTGGCAAGCTCCTCCGGTTTTTTTCCACAGTTTTTTTTCCGGTTTTTATACGAGTATTTTTTTTTTTTTTTACGTTGTGCTGACTCTTGTTCTTTAAATGACGTTATCCCGAGGAGGACACCTAAAGGCGAGCCGTAATGGCCTCATCTTTGGCAAGCTTCTCCGGTTTTTTTTCCATAGTTTTTTTCCGTTTTTTTTTTCAGTTTTTCTTTTTCAGTTTTTTTTTTTTTTTTTGTGCTGACTCTTGTTCTTTAAATGACGTTATCCCGAGGAGGACACCTAAAGGCGAGCCGTAATGGCCTCATCTTTGGCAAGCTTCTCCGGTTTTTTTTTGCATAGTTTTTTTTCCGTTTTTTTTTCTTTTTTTTCCTTTTTTTTTTTTTTTTTTTTTTTTTTTTTTTTTTTTACGTTGTGCTGACTCTTGTTCTTTAAATGACGTTATCCCGAGGAGGACACCTAAAGGCGAGCCGTAATGGCCTCATCTTTGGCAAGCTTCTCCGATTTTTTTTTCCATAGTTTTTTTCAGTTTTTTTTTTTTTTTAATACGTTGTGCTGACTCTTGTTCTTTAAATGACGTTATCCCGAGGAGGACACCTAAAGGCGAGCCGTAATGGCCTCATCTTTGGCAAGCACCTCCGGTTTTTTTTCCACAGTTTTTTTTTCCTGTTTTTATCCAAGTTTTTTTTTTTTTGTGTGCTGACTCTTGTTCTTTAAATGACGTTATCCCGAGGAGGACACCTAAAGGCGAGCCGTAATGGCCTCATCTTTGGCAAGCTCCTCCGGTTTTTTTCCACAATTTTTTTTGCCGGTTTTTATCCGAGTTTTTTTTTTATTTTTACGTTGTGCTGACTCTTGTTATTTAAATGACGTTATCCCGAGGAGGACACCTAAAGGCGAGCCGTAATGGCCTCATCTTTGGCAAGCTTCTCTGGTTTTTTTCCATAGTTTTTTTCCGTTTTTTTTCAGTTTTTTTTTTCACGTTGTGCTGACTCTTGTTCTTTAAATGACGTTATCTCGAGGAGGACACCGAAAGGCGAGCCGTAATGGCCTCATCTTTGGCAAGCTCCTCCGGTTTTTTTCCACAGTTTTTTTTCCGGTTTTTATACGAGTATTTTTTTTTTTTTTTTTTACGTTGTGCTGACTCTTGTTCTTTAAATGACGTTATCCCGAGGAGGACACCTAAAGGCGAGCCGTAATGGCCTCATCTTTGGCAAGCTTCTCCGGTTTTTTTTCCATAGTTTTTTTCCGTTTTTTTTTTTCAGTTTTTCTTTTTCAGTTTTTTTTTTTTGTGCTGACTTTTGTTCTTTAAATGACGTTATCCCGAGGAGGACACCTAAAGGCGAGCCGTAATGGCCTCATCTTTGGCAAGCTTCTCCGGTTTTTTTTCCATAGTTTTTTTCCGTTTTTTTTTCTTTTTTTTTCTTTTTTTTTTTTTACGTTGTGCTGACTCTTGTTCTTTAAATGACGTTATCCCGAGGAGGACACCTAAAGGCGAGCCGTAATGGCCTCATCTTTGGCAAGCTTCTCCGATTTTTTTTCCATAGTTTTTTTCAGTTTTTTTTTTCAATTTTTTTTTTTTACGTTGTGCTGACTCTTGTTCTTTAAATGACGTTATCCCGAGGAGGACACCTAAAGGCGAGCCGTAATGGCCTCATCTTTGGCAAGCTCCTCCGGTTTTTTTCCACAACTTTTTTTGCCGGTTTTTATCCGAGTTTTTTTTTTTTTTTACGTTGTGCTGACTCTTGTTATTTAAATGACGTTATCCCGAGGAGGACACCTAAAGGCGAGCCGTAATGGCCTCATCTTTGGCAAGCTTCTCTGGTTTTTTTCCATAGTTTTTTTCCGTTTTTTTTCAGTTTTTTTTTTCACGTTGTGCTGACTCTTGTTCTTTAAATGACGTTATCCCGAGGAGGACACCGAAAGGCGAGCCGTAATGGCCTCATCTTTGGCAAGCTCCTCCGGTTTTTTTCCACAGTTTTTTTTCCGGTTTTTATACGAGTATTTTTTTTTTTTTTTTTTTACGTTGTGCTGACTCTTGTTCTTTAAATGACGTTATCCCGAGGAGGACACCTAAAGGCGAGCCGTAATGGCCTCATCTTTGGCAAGCTTCTCCGGTTTTTTTTCCATAGTTTTTTTCCGTTTTTTTATTTCAGTTTTTCTTTTTCAGTTTTTTTTTTTTTTTTTTTTTGTGCTGACTCTTGTTCTTTAAATGACGTTATCCCGAGGAGGACACCTAAAGGCGAGCCGTAATGGCCTCATCTTTGGCAAGCTTCTCCGGTTTTTTTTCCATAGTTTTTTTCCGTTTTTTTTTTCTTTTTTTTTTCTTTTTTTTTTTTTACGTTGTGCTGACTCTTGTTCTTTAAATGACGTTATCCCGAGGAGGACACCTAAAGGCGAGCCGTAATGGCCTCATCTTTGGCAAGCTTCTCCGATTTTTTTTCCATAGTTTTTTTTAGTTTTTTTTTCAATTTTTTTTTTTTACGTTGTGCTGACTCTTGTTCTTTAAATGACGTTATCCCGAGGAGGACACCTAAAGGCGAGCCGTAATGGCCTCATCTTTGGCAAGCTTCTCCGGTTTTTTTTCCATAGTTTTTTTCCGTTTTTTTATTTCAGTTTTTCTTTTTCAGTTTTTTTTTTTTTTTTTTTTTTTTGTGCTGACTCTTGTTCTTTAAATGACGTTATCCCGAGGAGGACACCTAAAGGCGAGCCGTAATGGCCTCATCTTTGGCAAGCTTCTCCGGTTTTTTTTCCATAGTTTTTTTCCGTTTTTTTTTTTTTTTTTTTTTTTTTTTTTTTTTTTTACGTTGTGCTGACTCTTGTTCTTTAAATGACGTTATCCCAAGGAGGACACCTAAATGCGAGCCGTAATGGCCTCATCTTTGGCAAGCACCTTCGGTTTTTTTTTCCACAGTTTTTTTTGCCTGTTTTTATCCGAGTTTTTTTTTTTTTTTTTTGTGCTGACTCTTGTTCTTTAAATGACGTTATCCCGAGGAGGACACCTAAAGGCGAGCCGTAATGGCCTCATCTTTGGCAAGCTTCTCCGGTTTTTTTTCCAAAGTTTTTTTCCCTTTTTTTTTTTTTTTTTTTTTTTTTTTACATTGTGCTGA
>NC_142437.1:56862500-56867500 GCF_059453495.1 Arachis ipaensis | reverse complement strand
TTTTTTTACATTGTGCTGACTCTTGTTCTTTAAATGACGTTATCCCGAGGAGGACACCTAAAGGCGAGCCGTAATGGCCTCATCTTTGGCAAGCTCCTCCGGTTTTTTCCACGGTTTTTTTTGCCGGTTTTTATCCGAGTTTTTTTTTTTTTTTTTTTTTACGTTGTGCTGACTCTTGTTCTTTAAATGACGTTATCCCGAGGAGGACACCTAAAGGCGAGCCGTAAGGGCCTCATCTTTGGCAAGCACCTCCGGTTTTTTTTCCATAGTTTTTTTCCGTTTTTTTTTAGTTTTTTTTTTTTCACGTTGGGCTGACTCTTGTTCTTTAAATGACGTTATCCCGAGGAGGACACCAAAAGGCGAGCCGTAATGGCCTCATCTTTGGCAAGCTCCTCCGGTTTTTTTCCACAGTTTTTTTTCCGGTTTTTATCCGAGTTTTTTTTTATTTTTTTATTTTTTATTTTTTTTTTTTACGTTGTGCTGACTCTTGTTCTTTAAATGACGTTATCCCGAGGAGGACACCTAAAGGCGAGCCGTAATGGCCTCATCTTTGGCAAGCTTCTCCGGTTTTTTTTCCATAGTTTTTTTTCGTTTTTTTTTTTTCAGTTTTTCTTTTTCAGTTTTTTTTTTTTTTTTTTTTTGTGCTGACTCTTGTTCTTTAAATGACGTTATCCCGAGGAGGACACCTAAAGGCGAGCCGTAATCGCCTCATCTTTGGCAAGCTTCTCCGGTTTTTTTTGCATAGTTCTTTTCCGTTTTTTTTTCTTTTTTTTTTTCTTTTTTTTTTTTTTTTTTTACGTTGTGCTGACTCTTGTTCTTTAAATGACGTTATCCCGAGGAGAACACCTAAAGGCGAGCCGTAATGGCCTCATCTTTGGCAAGCTTCTCCGATTTTTTTTCCATAGTTTTTTTCAGTTTTTTTTTTTTTTTTTTTTGATACGTTGTGCTGACTCTTGTTCTTTAAATGACGTTATCTCGAGGAGGACACCTAAAGGCGAGCCGTAATGGCCTCATCTTTGGCAAGCACCTCCGGTTTTTTTTCCACAGTTTTTTTTTCCTGTTTTTATCCAAGTTTTTTTTTTTTTTTTTTTGTGTGCTGACTCTTGTTCTTTAAATGACGTTATCCCGAGGAGGACACCTAAAGGCGAGCCGTAATGGCCTCATCTTTGGCAAGCTCCTCTGGTTTTTTTCCACAATTTTTTTTGCCGGTTTTTATCCGAGTTTTTTTTTTTTTTTACGTTGTGCTGACTCTTGTTATTTAAATGACGTTATCCCGAGGAGGACACCTAAAGGCGAGCCGTAATGGCCTCATCTTTGGCAAGCTTCTCCGGTTTTTTTCCATAGTTTTTTTCCGTTTTTTTTCAGTTTTTTTTTTCACGTTGTGCTGACTCTTGTTCTTTAAATGACGTTATCCCGAGGAGGACACCGAAAGGCGAGCCGTAATGGCCTCATCTTTGGCAAGCTCCTCCGGTTTTTTTCCACAGTTTTTTTTCCGGTTTTTATACGAGTATTTTTTTTTTTTTTTTACGTTGTGCTGACTCTTGTTCTTTAAATGACGTTATCCCGAGGAGGACACCTAAAGGCGAGCCGTAATGGCCTCATCTTTGGCAAGCTTCTCCGGTTTTTTTTCCATAGTTTTTTTCCGTTTTTTTTTTCAGTTTTTCTTTTTCAGTTTTTTTTTTTTTTTTGTGCTGACTCTTGTTCTTTAAATGACGTTATCCCGAGGAGGACACCTAAAGGCGAGCCGTAATGGCCTCATCTTTGGCAAGCTTCTCCGGTTTTTTTTTGCATAGTTTTTTTTCCGTTTTTTTTTCTTTTTTTTCCTTTTTTTTTTTTTTTTTTTTTTTTTTTTTTTTTTTTTTTACGTTGTGCTGACTCTTGTTCTTTAAATGACGTTATCCCGAGGAGGACACCTAAAGGCGAGCCGTAATGGCCTCATCTTTGGCAAGCTTCTCCGACTTTTTTTTCCATAGTTTTTTTCAGTTTTTTTTTTTTTTTAATACGTTGTGCTGACTCTTGTTCTTTAAATGACGTTATCCCGAGGAGGACACCTAAAGGCGAGCCGTAATGGCCTCATCTTTGGCAAGCACCTCCGGTTTTTTTTCCACAGTTTTTTTTTCCTGTTTTTATCCAAGTTTTTTTTTTTTTGTGTGCTGACTCTTGTTCTTTAAATGACGTTATCCCGAGGAGGACACCTAAAGGCGAGCCGTAATGGCCTCATCTTTGGCAAGCTCCTCCGGTTTTTTTCCACAATTTTTTTTGCCGGTTTTTATCCGAGTTTTTTTTTTATTTTTACGTTGTGCTGACTCTTGTTATTTAAATGACGTTATCCCGAGGAGGACACCTAAAGGCGAGCCGTAATGGCCTCATCTTTGGCAAGCTTCTCTGGTTTTTTTCCATAGTTTTTTTCCGTTTTTTTTCAGTTTTTTTTTTCACGTTGTGCTGACTCTTGTTCTTTAAATGACGTTATCTCGAGGAGGACACCGAAAGGCGAGCCGTAATGGCCTCATCTTTGGCAAGCTCCTCCGGTTTTTTTCCACAGTTTTTTTTCCGGTTTTTATACGAGTATTTTTTTTTTTTTTTTTTACGTTGTGCTGACTCTTGTTCTTTAAATGACGTTATCCCGAGGAGGACACCTAAAGGCGAGCCGTAATGGCCTCATCTTTGGCAAGCTTCTCCGGTTTTTTTTCCATAGTTTTTTTCCGTTTTTTTTTTTCAGTTTTTCTTTTTCAGTTTTTTTTTTTTGTGCTGACTTTTGTTCTTTAAATGACGTTATCCCGAGGAGGACACCTAAAGGCGAGCCGTAATGGCCTCATCTTTGGCAAGCTTCTCCGGTTTTTTTTCCATAGTTTTTTTCCGTTTTTTTTTCTTTTTTTTTCTTTTTTTTTTTTTACGTTGTGCTGACTCTTGTTCTTTAAATGACGTTATCCCGAGGAGGACACCTAAAGGCGAGCCGTAATGGCCTCATCTTTGGCAAGCTTCTCCGATTTTTTTTCCATAGTTTTTTTCAGTTTTTTTTTTCAATTTTTTTTTTTTACGTTGTGCTGACTCTTGTTCTTTAAATGACGTTATCCCGAGGAGGACACCTAAAGGCGAGCCGTAATGGCCTCATCTTTGGCAAGCTCCTCCGGTTTTTTTCCACAATTTTTTTTGCCGGTTTTTATCCGAGTTTTTTTTTTTTTTTACGTTGTGCTGACTCTTGTTATTTAAATGACGTTATCCCGAGGAGGACACCTAAAGGCGAGCCGTAATGGCCTCATCTTTGGCAAGCTTCTCTGGTTTTTTTCCATAGTTTTTTTCCGTTTTTTTTCAGTTTTTTTTTTCACGTTGTGCTGACTCTTGTTCTTTAAATGACGTTATCCCGAGGAGGACACCGAAAGGCGAGCCGTAATGGCCTCATCTTTGGCAAGCTCCTCCGGTTTTTTTCCACAGTTTTTTTTCCGGTTTTTATACGAGTATTTTTTTTTTTTTTTTTTTACGTTGTGCTGACTCTTGTTCTTTAAATGACGTTATCCCGAGGAGGACACCTAAAGGCGAGCCGTAATGGCCTCATCTTTGGCAAGCTTCTCCGGTTTTTTTTCCATAGTTTTTTTCCGTTTTTTTATTTCAGTTTTTCTTTTTCAGTTTTTTTTTTTTTTTTTTTTTTGTGCTGACTCTTGTTCTTTAAATGACGTTATCCCGAGGAGGACACCTAAAGGCGAGCCGTAATGGCCTCATCTTTGGCAAGCTTCTCCGGTTTTTTTTCCATAGTTTTTTTCCGTTTTTTTTTTCTTTTTTTTTTCTTTTTTTTTTTTTACGTTGTGCTGACTCTTGTTCTTTAAATGACGTTATCCCGAGGAGGACACCTAAAGGCGAGCCGTAATGGCCTCATCTTTGGCAAGCTTCTCCGATTTTTTTTCCATAGTTTTTTTTAGTTTTTTTTTCAATTTTTTTTTTTTACGTTGTGCTGACTCTTGTTCTTTAAATGACGTTATCCCGAGGAGGACACCTAAAGGCGAGCCGTAATGGCCTCATCTTTGGCAAGCTTCTCCGGTTTTTTTTCCATAGTTTTTTTCCGTTTTTTTATTTCAGTTTTTCTTTTTCAGTTTTTTTTTTTTTTTTTTTTTTTTGTGCTGACTCTTGTTCTTTAAATGACGTTATCCCGAGGAGGACACCTAAAGGCGAGCCGTAATGGCCTCATCTTTGGCAAGCTTCTCCGGTTTTTTTTCCATAGTTTTTTTCCGTTTTTTTTTTTTTTTTTTTTTTTTTTTTTTTTTTTTTTACGTTGTGCTGACTCTTGTTCTTTAAATGACGTTATCCCGAGGAGGACACCTAAATGCGAGCCGTAATGGCCTCATCTTTGGCAAGCACCTTCGGTTTTTTTTTCCACAGTTTTTTTTGCCTGTTTTTATCCGAGTTTTTTTTTTTTTTTTTTGTGCTGACTCTTGTTCTTTAAATGACGTTATCCCGAGGAGGACACCTAAAGGCGAGCCGTAATGGCCTCATCTTTGGCAAGCTTCTCCGGTTTTTTTTCCAAAGTTTTTTTCCCTTTTTTTTTTTTTTTTTTTTTTTTTTACATTGTGCTGACTCTTGTTCTTTAAATGACGTTATCCCGAGGAGGACACCTAAAGGCGAGCCGTAATGGCCTCATCTTTGGCAAGCTCCTCCGGTTTTTTCCACGGTTTTTTTTGCCGGTTTTTATCCGAGTTTTTTTTTTTTTTTTTTTTTTTTACGTTGTGCTGACTCTTGTTCTTTAAATGACGTTATCCCGAGGAGGACACCTAAAGGCGAGCCGTAATGGCCTCATCTTTGGCAAGCACCTCCGGTTTTTTTTCCATAGTTTTTTTCCGTTTTTTTTTAGTTTTTTTTTTCTCGTTGTGCTGACTCTTGTTCTTTAAATGACGTTATCCCGAGGAGGACACCAAAAGGCGAACCGTAATGGCCTCATCTTTGGCAAGCTCCTCCGGTTTTTTTCCACAGTTTTTTTTTCCGGTTTTTATCCGAGTTTTTTTTTATTTTTT
>NC_142437.1:56850000-56857500 GCF_059453495.1 Arachis ipaensis | reverse complement strand
CACAGTTTTTTTTTCCGGTTTTTATCCGAGTTTTTTTTTTATTTTTTTATTTTTTATTTTTTTTTTTACGTTGTGCTGACTCTTGTTCTTTAAATGACGTTATCCCGAGGAGGACACCTAAAGGCGAGCCGTAATGGCCTCATCTTTGGCAAGCTTCTCCGATTTTTTTTCCATAGTTTTTTTCAGTTTTTTTTTTTTTTTTTTTTTTGATACGTTGTGCTGACTCTTGTTCTTTAAATGACGTTATCTCGAGGAGGACACCTAAAGGCGAGCCGTAATGGCCTCATCTTTGGCAAGCACCTCCGGTTTTTTTTCCACAGTTTTTTTTTCCTGTTTTTATCCAAGTTTTTTTTTTTTTTTTGTGTGCTGACTCTTGTTCTTTAAATGACGTTATACCGAGGAGGACACCTAAAGGCGAGCCGTAATGGCCTCATCTTTGGCAAGCTCCTCCGGTTTTTTTCCACAATTTTTTTTGCCGGTTTTTATCCGAGTTTTTTTTTTTTTTTACGTTGTGCTGACTCTTGTTATTTAAATGACGTTATCCCGAGGAGGACACCTAAAGGCGAGCCGTAATGGCCTCATCTTTGGCAAGCTTCTCCGGTTTTTTTCCATAGTTTTTTTCCGTTTTTTTTCAGTTTTTTTTTCACGTTGTGCTGACTCTTGTTCTTTAAATGACGTTATCCCGAGGAGGACACCGAAAGGCGAGCCGTAATGGCCTCATCTTTGGCAAGCTCCTCCGGTTTTTTTCCACAGTTTTTTTTCTGGTTTTTATACGAGTATTTTTTTTTTTTTTTTACGTTGTGCTGACTCTTGTTCTTTAAATGACGTTATCCCGAGGAGGACACCTAAAGGCGAGCCGTAATGGCCTCATCTTTGGCAAGCTTCTCCGGTTTTTTTTCCATAGTTTTTTTCCGTTTTTTTTTCAGTTTTTCTTTTTCAGTTTTTTTTTTTTTTTTGTGCTGACTCTTGTTCTTTAAATGACGTTATCCCGAGGAGGACACCTAAAGGCGAGCCGTAATGGCCTCATCTTTGGCAAGCTTCTCCGGTTTTTTTTCCATAGTTTTTTTCCGTTTTTTTTTCTTTTTTTTTTCTTTTTTTTTTTTTACGTTGTGCTGACTCTTGTTCTTTAAATGACGTTATCCCGAGGAGGACACCTAAAGGCGAGCCGTAATGGCCTCATCTTTGGCAAGCTTCTCCGGTTTTTTTTTGCATAGTTTTTTTCCGTTTTTTTTTCTTTTTTTTTTTTTTTTTTTTTTTTTTTTTTTACGTTGTGCTGACTCTTGTTCTTTAAATGACGTTATCCCGAGGAGGACACCTAAAGGCGAGCCGTAATGGCCTCATCTTTGGCAAGCTTCTCCGATTTTTTTTTCCATAGTTTTTTTCAGTTTTTTTTTTTTTTAATACGTTGTGCTGACTCTTGCTCTTTAAATGACGTTATCCCGAGGAGGACACCTAAAGGCGAGCCGTAATGGCCTCATCTTTGGCAAGCACCTCCGGTTTTTTTTCCACAGTTTTTTTTTCCTGTTTTTATCCAAGTTTTTTTTTTTTTTGTGTGCTGACTCTTGTTCTTTAAATGACGTTATCCCGAGGAGGACACCTAAAGGCGAGCCGTAATGGCCTCATCTTTGGCAAGCTCCTCCGGTTTTTTTCCACAATTTTTTTTGCCGGTTTTTATCCGAGTTTTTTTTTTTTTTTTTTTTACGTTGTGCTGACTCTTGTTATTTAAATGACGTTATCCCGAGGAGGACACCTAAAGGCGAGCCGTAATGGCCTCATCTTTGGCAAGCTTCTCCGATTTTTTTCCATAGTTTTTTTCCGTTTTTTTTCAGTTTTTTTTTTCACGTTGTGCTGACTCTTGTTCTTTAAATGACGTTATCCCGAGGAGGACACCGAAAGGCGAGCCGTAATGGCCTCATCTTTGGCAAGCTCCTCCGGTTTTTTTCCACAGTTTTTTTTCCGGTTTTTATACGAGTATTTTTTTTTTTTTTTTACGTTGTGCTGACTCTTGTTCTTTAAATGACGTTATCCCGAGGAGGACACCTAAAGGCGAGCCGTAATGGCCTCATCTTTGGCAAGCTTCTCCGGTTTTTTTTCCATAGTTTTTTTCCGTTTTTTTTTTCAGTTTTTCTTTTTCAGTTTTTTTTTTTTTTTTTTTTGTGCTGACTCTTGTTCTTTAAATGACGTTATCCCGAGAAGGACACCTAAAGGCGAGCCGTAATGGCCTCATCTTTGGCAAGCTTCTCCGGTTTTTTTTCCATAGTTTTTTTCCGTTTTTTTTTCTTTTTTTTTTCTTTTTTTTTTTTTACGTTGTGCTGACTCTTGTTCTTTAAATGACGTTATCCCGAGGAGGACACCTAAAGGCGAGCCGTAATGGCCTCATCTTTGGCAAGCTTCTCCGATTTTTTTTCCATAGTTTTTTTCAGTTTTTTTTTTCAATTTTTTTTTTTTTACGTTGTGCTGACTCTTGTTCTTTAAATGACGTTATCACGAGGAGGACACCTAAAGGCGAGCCGTAATGGCCTCATCTTCGGCAATCTCCTCCGGTTTTTTTCCACAGTTTTTTTCCGTTTTTTTTTTCGTTTTTCTTTTTTTTTTTTTTTTTTTTTTTTTACGTTGTGCTGACTCTTGTTCTTTAAATGACGTTATCCCGACGAGGACACCTAAATGCGAGCCGTAATGGCCTCATCTTTGGCAAGCACCTCCGGTTTTTTTTTCCACAGTTTTTTTTGCCTGTTTTTATCCGAGTTTTTTTTTTTTTTTTTTGTGCTGACTCTTGTTCTTTAAATGACGTTATCCCGAGGAGGACACCTAAAGGCGAGCCGTAATGGCCTCATCTTTGGCAAGCTTCTCCGGTTTTTTTTCCAAAGTTTTTTTCCCTTTTTTTTTTTTTTTTTTTTTTTACATTGTGCTGACTCTTGTTCTTTAAATGACGTTATCCCGAGGAGGACACCTAAAGGCGAGCCGTAATGGCCTCATCTTTGGCAAGCTCCTCCGGTTTTTTCCACGGTTTTTTTTGCCGGTTTTTATCCGAGTTTTTTTTTTTTTTTTTTTTACGTTGTGCTGACTCTTGTTCTTTAAATGACGTTATCCCGAGGAGGACACCTAAAGGCGAGCCGTAAGGGCCTCATCTTTGGCAAGCACCTCCGGTTTTTTTTCCATAGTTTTTTTCCGTTTTTTTTTAGTTTTTTTTTTTTCACGTTGTGCTGACTCTTGTTCTTTAAATGACGTTATCCCGAGGAGGACACCAAAAGGCGAGCCGTAATGGCCTCATCTTTGGCAAGCTCCTCCGGTTTTTTTCCACAGTTTTTTTTTCCGGTTTTTATCCGAGTTTTTTTTTATTTTTTTATTTTTTATTTTTTTTTTTACGTTGTGCTGACTCTTGTTCTTTAAATGACGTTATCCCGAGGAGGACACCTAAAGGCGAGCCGTAATGGCCTCATCTTTGGCAAGCTTCTCCGGTTTTTTTTCCATAGTTTTTTTTCGTTTTTTTTTTTCAGTTTTTCTTTTTCAGTTTTTTTTTTTTTTTTTTTGTGCTGACTCTTGTTCTTTAAATGACGTTATCCCGAGGAGGACACCTAAAGGCGAGCCGTAATCGCCTCATCTTTGGCAAGCTTCTCCGGTTTTTTTTGCATAGTTCTTTTCCGTTTTTTTTTTTTTTTTTTTTTTTTTTTTTTTTTTTTTTTTACGTTGTGCTGACTCTTGTTCTTTAAATGACGTTATCCCGAGGAGAACACCTAAAGGCGAGCCGTAATGGCCTCATCTTTGGCAAGCTTCTCCGATTTTTTTTCCATAGTTTTTTTCAGTTTTTTTTTTTTTTTTTTTGATACGTTGTGCTGACTCTTGTTCTTTAAATGACGTTATCTCGAGGAGGACACCTAAAGGCGAGCCGTAATGGCCTCATCTTTGGCAAGCACCTCCGGTTTTTTTTCCACAGTTTTTTTTTCCTGTTTTTATCCAAGTTTTTTTTTTTTTTTTTTGTGTGCTGACTCTTGTTCTTTAAATGACGTTATCCCGAGGAGGACACCTAAAGGCGAGCCGTAATGGCCTCATCTTTGGCAAGCTCCTCTGGTTTTTTTCCACAATTTTTTTTGCCGGTTTTTATCCGAGTTTTTTTTTTTTTTTACGTTGTGCTGACTCTTGTTATTTAAATGACGTTATCCCGAGGAGGACACCTAAAGGCGAGCCGTAATGGCCTCATCTTTGGCAAGCTTCTCCGGTTTTTTTCCATAGTTTTTTTCCGTTTTTTTTCAGTTTTTTTTTTCACGTTGTGCTGACTCTTGTTCTTTAAATGACGTTATCCCGAGGAGGACACCGAAAGGCGAGCCGTAATGGCCTCATCTTTGGCAAGCTCCTCCGGTTTTTTTCCACAGTTTTTTTTCCGGTTTTTATACGAGTATTTTTTTTTTTTTTTTACGTTGTGCTGACTCTTGTTCTTTAAATGACGTTATCCCGAGGAGGACACCTAAAGGCGAGCCGTAATGGCCTCATCTTTGGCAAGCTTCTCCGGTTTTTTTTCCATAGTTTTTTTCCGTTTTTTTTTTCAGTTTTTCTTTTTCAGTTTTTTTTTTTTTTTTTTGTGCTGACTCTTGTTCTTTAAATGACGTTATCCCGAGGAGGACACCTAAAGGCGAGCCGTAATGGCCTCATCTTTGGCAAGCTTCTCCGGTTTTTTTTTGCATAGTTTTTTTTCCTTTTTTTTTTTTTTTTTTTTTTTTTTTTTTTTTTTACGTTGTGCTGACTCTTGTTCTTTAAATGACGTTATCCCGAGGAGGACACCTAAAGGCGAGCCGTAATGGCCTCATCTTTGGCAAGCTTCTCCGATTTTTTTTTCCATAGTTTTTTTCAGTTTTTTTTTTTTTTAATACGTTGTGCTGACTCTTGTTCTTTAAATGACGTTATCCCGAGGAGGACACCTAAAGGCGAGCCGTAATGGCCTCATCTTTGGCAAGCACCTCCGGTTTTTTTTCCACAGTTTTTTTTTCCTGTTTTTATCCAAGTTTTTTTTTTTTTTTGTGTGCTGACTCTTGTTCTTTAAATGACGTTATCCCGAGGAGGACACCTAAAGGCGAGCCGTAATGGCCTCATCTTTGGCAAGCTCCTCCGGTTTTTTTCCACAATTTTTTTTGCCGGTTTTTATCCGAGTTTTTTTTTTTTTTTTACGTTGTGCTGACTCTTGTTATTTAAATGACGTTATCCCGAGGAGGACACCTAAAGGCGAGCCGTAATGGCCTCATCTTTGGCAAGCTTCTCTGGTTTTTTTCCATAGTTTTTTTCCGTTTTTTTTCAGTTTTTTTTTTCACGTTGTGCTGACTCTTGTTCTTTAAATGACGTTATCTCGAGGAGGACACCGAAAGGCGAGCCGTAATGGCCTCATCTTTGGCAAGCTCCTCCGGTTTTTTTCCACAGTTTTTTTTCCGGTTTTTATACGAGTATTTTTTTTTTTTTTTACGTTGTGCTGACTCTTGTTCTTTAAATGACGTTATCCCGAGGAGGACACCTAAAGGCGAGCCGTAATGGCCTCATCTTTGGCAAGCTTCTCCGGTTTTTTTTCCATAGTTTTTTTCCGTTTTTTTTTTTCAGTTTTTCTTTTTCAGTTTTTTTTTTTTTTGTGCTGACTTTTGTTCTTTAAATGACGTTATCCCGAGGAGGACACCTAAAGGCGAGCCGTAATGGCCTCATCTTTGGCAAGCTTCTCCGGTTTTTTTTCCATAGTTTTTTTCCGTTTTTTTTTCTTTTTTTTTCTTTTTTTTTTTTTACGTTGTGCTGACTCTTGTTCTTTAAATGACGTTATCCCGAGGAGGACACCTAAAGGCGAGCCGTAATGGCCTCATCTTTGGCAAGCTTCTCCGATTTTTTTTCCATAGTTTTTTTCAGTTTTTTTTTTCAATTTTTTTTTTTTACGTTGTGCTGACTCTTGTTCTTTAAATGACGTTATCCCGAGGAGGACACCTAAAGGCGAGCCGTAATGGCCTCATCTTTGGCAAGCTCCTCCGGTTTTTTTCCACAATTTTTTTTGCCGGTTTTTATCCGAGTTTTTTTTTTTTTTTTACGTTGTGCTGACTCTTGTTATTTAAATGACGTTATCCCGAGGAGGACACCTAAAGGCGAGCCGTAATGGCCTCATCTTTGGCAAGCTTCTCTGGTTTTTTTCCATAGTTTTTTTCCGTTTTTTTTCAGTTTTTTTTTTCACGTTGTGCTGACTCTTGTTCTTTAAATGACGTTATCCCGAGGAGGACACCGAAAGGCGAGCCGTAATGGCCTCATCTTTGGCAAGCTCCTCCGGTTTTTTTCCACAGTTTTTTTTCCGGTTTTTATACGAGTATTTTTTTTTTTTTTTTTTACGTTGTGCTGACTCTTGTTCTTTAAATGACGTTATCCCGAGGAGGACACCTAAAGGCGAGCCGTAATGGCCTCATCTTTGGCAAGCTTCTCCGGTTTTTTTTCCATAGTTTTTTTCCGTTTTTTTTTTTCAGTTTTTCTTTTTCAGTTTTTTTTTTTTTTTTTTTTTTGTGCTGACTCTTGTTCTTTAAATGACGTTATCCCGAGGAGGACACCTAAAGGCGAGCCGTAATGGCCTCATCTTTGGCAAGCTTCTCCGGTTTTTTTTCCATAGTTTTTTTCCGTTTTTTTTTTCTTTTTTTTTTCTTTTTTTTTTTTTACGTTGTGCTGACTCTTGTTCTTTAAATGACGTTATCCCGAGGAGGACACCTAAAGGCGAGCCGTAATGGCCTCATCTTTGGCAAGCTTCTCCGATTTTTTTTCCATAGTTTTTTTTAGTTTTTTTTTCAATTTTTTTTTTTTACGTTGTGCTGACTCTTGTTCTTTAAATGACGTTATCCCGAGGAGGACACCTAAAGGCGAGCCGTAATGGCCTCATCTTCGGCAATCTCCTCCGGTTTTTTTCCACAGTTTTTTTCCGTTTTTTTTTTCGTTTTTTTTTTTTTTTTTTTTTTTTTTTTTTTTTTTTACGTTGTGCTGACTCTTGTTCTTTAAATGACGTTATCCCGAGGAGGACACCTAAATGCGAGCCGTAATGGCCTCATCTTTGGCAAGCACCTTCGGTTTTTTTTTCCACAGTTTTTTTTGCCTGTTTTTATCCGAGTTTTTTTTTTTTTTTTTTGTGCTGACTCTTGTTCTTTAAATGACGTTATCCCGAGGAGGACACCTAAAGGCGAGCCGTAATGGCCTCATCTTTGGCAAGCTTCTCCGGTTTTTTTTCCAAAGTTTTTTTCCCTTTTTTTTTTTTTTTTTTTTTTTTTACATTGTGCTGACTCTTGTTCTTTAAATGACGTTATCCCGAGGAGGACACCTAAAGGCGAGCCGTAATGGCCTCATCTTTGGCAAGCTCCTCCGGTTTTTTCCACGGTTTTTTTTGCCGGTTTTTATCCGAGTTTTTTTTTTTTTTTTTTTTTACGTTGTGCTGACTCTTGTTCTTTAAATGACGTTATCCCGAGGAGGACACCTAAAGGCGAGCCGTAATGGCCTCATCTTTGGCAAGCA
>NC_142437.1:56835000-56837500 GCF_059453495.1 Arachis ipaensis | reverse complement strand
TTTTTTTTTTTTTTTTGTGCTGACTCTTGTTCTTTAAATGACGTTATCTCGAGGAGGACACCTAAAGGCGAGCCGTAATGGCCTCATCTTTGGCAAGCTTCTCCGGTTTTTTTTCCATAGTTTTTTTCCGTTTTTTTTTCTTTTTTTTTTCTTTTTTTTTTTTTACGTTGTGCTGACTCTTGTTCTTTAAATGACGTTATCCCGAGGAGGACACCTAAAGGCGAGCCGTAATGGCCTCATCTTTGGCAAGCTTCTCCGATTTTTTTTCCATAGTTTTTTTCAGTTTTTTTTTTTCAATTTTTTTTTTTTACGTTGTGCTGACTCTTGTTCTTTAAATGACGTTATCCCGAGGAGGACACCTAAAGGCGAGCCGTAATGGCCTCATCTTTGGCAAGCACCTCCGATTTTTTTTTCCACAGTTTTTTTTGCCTGTTTTTATCCGAGTTTTTTTTTTTTTTTTTTTTTGTCCTGACTCTTGTTCTTTAAAAGACGTTATCCCGAGGAGGACACCTAAGGGCGAGCCGTAATGGCCTCATCTTTGGCAAGCTTCTCCGGTTTTTTTTCCAAAGTTTTTTTCCGTTTTTTTTTTTTTTTTACATTGTGCTGACTCTTGTTCTTTAAATGACGTTATCCCGAGGAGGACACCTAAAGGCGAGCCGTAATGGCCTCATCTTTGGCAAGCTCCTCCGGTTTTTTCCACGGTTTTTTTTGCCGGTTTTTATCCGAGTTTTTTTTTTTTTTTTTTTTTTTTTTTATACGTTGTGCTGAATCTTGTTCTTTAAATGACGTTATCCCGAGGAGGACACCTAAAGGCGAGCCGTAATGGCCTCATCTTTGGCAAGCACCTCCGGTTTTTTTTTCCACAGTTTTTTTTGCCTGTTTTTATCCGAGTTTTTTTTTTTTTTTTTTTTTGTGCTGACTCTTGTTCTTTAAATGACGTTATCCCGAGGAGGACACCTAAAGGCGAGCCGTAATGGCCACATCTTTGGCAAGCTTCTCCGGTTTTTTTTTCCAAAGTTTTTTTCCTTTTTTTTTTTTTTTTTTTTTTTTTTTTTACATTGTGCTGACTCTTGTTCTTTAAATGACGTTATCCCGAGGAGGACACCTAAAGGCGAGCCGTAATGGCCTTATCTTTGGCAAGCTCCTCCGGTTTTTTCCACGGTTTTTTTTGCCGGTTTTTATCCGAGTTTTTTTTTTTTTTTTATTATGTTGTGCTGACTCTTGTTCTTTAAATGACGTTATCCCGAGGAGGACACCTAAAGGCGAGCCGTAATGGCCTCATCTTTGACAAGCTTCTCCGGTTTTTTTTCCATAGTTTTTTTCCGTTTTTTTTTTAGTTTTTTTTTTTTCACGTTGTGCTGACTCTTGTTCTTTAAATGACGTTATCCCGAGGAGGACACCAAAAGGCGAGCCGTAATGGCCTCATCTTTGGCAAGCTCCTCCGGTTTTTTTCCACAGTTTTTTTTTCCGGTTTTTATCCGAGTTTTTTTTTATTTTTTTATTTTTTATTTTTTTTTTTTACGTTGTGCTGACTCTTGTTCTTTAAATGACGTTATCCCGAGGAGGACACCTAAAGGCGAGCCGTAATGGCCTCATCTTTGGCAAGCTTCTCCGGTTTTTTTTCCATAGTTTTTTTTCGTTTTTTTTTTTTCAGTTTTTCTTTTTCAGTTTTTTTTTTTTTTTTTTGTGCTGACTCTTGTTCTTTAAATGACGTTATCCCGAGGAGGACACCTAAAGGCGAGCCGTAATGGCCTCATCTTTGGCAAGCTTCTCCGGTTTTTTTTGCATAGTTTTTTTCCGTTTTTTTTTCTTTTTTTTTTTTTTTTTTTTTTTTACGTTGTGCTGACTCTTGTTCTTTAAATGACGTTATCCCGAGGAGGACACCTAAAGGCGAGCCGTAATGGCCTCATCTTTGGCAAGCTTCTCCGATTTTTTTTCCATAGTTTTTTTCAGTTTTTTTTTTTTTTTTGATACGTTGTGCTGACTCTTGTTCTTTAAATGACGTTATCTCGAGGAGGACACCTAAAGGCGAGCCGTAATGGCCTCATCTTTGGCAAGCACCTCCGGTTTTTTTTCCACAGTTTTTTTTTCCTGTTTTTATCCAAGTTTTTTTTTTTTTTTGTGTGCTGACTCTTGTTCTTTAAATGACGTTATCCCGAGGAGGACACCTAAAGGCGAGCCGTAATGGCCTCATCTTTGGCAAGCTCCTCCGGTTTTTTTCCACAATTTTTTTTGCCGGTTTTTATCCGAGTTTTTTTTTTTTTTTTTACGTTGTGCTGACTCTTGTTATTTAAATGACGTTATCCCGAGGAGGACACCTAAAGGCGAGCCGTAATGGCCTCATCTTTGGCAAGCTTCTCCGATTTTTTTTTCCATAGTTTTTTTCAGTTTCTTTTTTTTTTTAATACGTTGTGCTGACTCTTGTTCTTTAAATGACGTTATCCCGAGGAGGACACCTAAAGGCGAGCCGTAATGGCCTCATCTTTGGCAAGCACCTCCG